>NW_007247177.1:557496-562222 GCF_000164805.1 Carlito syrichta | reverse complement strand
CAGGAGAGCGGCCACTGCACTCCAGTCTGAGCGACAGAGGGAGACTCCAACACACACACACAAAAAAATTACATAATGAAATATATCAACATTAGGAAGATTTGCATAAACCTGTGAGCCTATATTTTCCAAATGAATGATGCATAATGTTGCTAAATCATAAATGGGTAAAATAGCCATACAGAATGCAAAATAGACAAATAGATTTTAATTTTAACAAAAGACAAAAAGTTTATTGCTATGGTTTCAGTTTCCACATTGCAACTAACATTTAAGAAACTAGCATTTATTGATTTGTGGTGTAGAATCGAAGAAGAATATTCATGATTATCTGAAAAGGCTAAGGAGATATTTTTATTTTTTCCAACAACATATTCATGTGAGGTTGGAATTTCTTTACACACTTAAACCAAAATGTCATATCACAATAGACTGATTGTAGAAGCCAATATAAGAAGAGTACAGGTAGCTTCGATCTGACTTGGTTAAAAAGATTTGCAAAAATACATAACTTTGTATTTGCACTGATTTTTTTCCAAAAAATACATATTAATAAAATATGTTGTTTATGTCAACATGCAATGGGTTTGGATTAATTTTTTAATGAATTTGTAAATTATAAATGTAATAATCTGTTTCAATTTGTAGTAGAAAAATTTAATAGTTAATCCCCTATAAAGAAAAATTCTTTGAGACTTTCAATAACTTTTAAGAATGTTCAGGCATTGTGAAACTAAAAGTTTGAGAATTTTCTATCTAGCAGATCTCAGACAGCATCATAAAATTCTCAAAACAAAATTAAACTCACATTAGTAAAAAAAAAAAAGTGAATAACAGTTGGTATCTTGAGGACGCAGTAAATGTACTACTTTTTAAAATAAAAATCTTGAAAATAGGATATAATAATTGGGTTTCAAGTAGTTGAGACTCATGTAAAAAGAACAGAATCAGCAAGCATAATCATGAAATTAATACTTTTGTTGGCCCTAACAATATGCTTTGTCATAATCCTCAAAACACACATTCTAGTTTTGTGTTTTGTCTTTTCTCTAAATTTTAATTTGTTTATATTTTTTGATTATAAAACAGTGTATTTATTATGAGAATTTCAAACAATTACAGATAGAGACACAAAAATCTTCTGAATTGTCATACTTTAAGGCATTATCAATTTGTTACATTTTCTCCACTGCCTTTTTATCCTCTAATACAAATAACATTATTATTATAATATTGTAATATCTGATAATAATACACTTATTTTTTTCACTGAATGTCTTAAACTATGTTGTTTTATAAGATTTTTTCTACATTATCATATTAAAATCTGCCTTAAAATTATGTATTTTAAAGTATAGAATTGTATATGAAATTTGAATTGTTTCTAATTAGTAAATATTGACCTGAGTGAATGATTTGGAATAGACTCCATATTTAACTAATTAGATGCGTTCAGTTCATTGCATTCATGAATAGGTTTTTACAAAATTTGCCATGGCCAGTAAATAGTAATTTATTAATAAATTTTCCATTTAGATTAACTTTAGACTGAAATATATGCATGGTTAAAAATAAACAGTACAGAGTCTCTGGTCTAAATAAATGAATCAAATAGAAGAAATATCATGTATATAAATAACAATAATAATGAGTGTGCCACCAATCTATTAAAAAACAAGGAAAGTGTCATTACTCAGTGACTTATATAAGTAAATATTTGATGAGAAAAACAAAACTTAAAAAAAAAACCTATGGTAGAGTATTTTACCATCTTACTAGATTTTTCCAGTATAAAAACAATTTTTCAACACTTGTGTCATGGCTTGCTCATGGTAACATCAATGACGAAATGAAAGATACCGAATATGGATCAGCTCTTGTTGAACAGTAGTCTTAGACAGTTCCATTCCCTGATTTAACTGTAAACAAGAAGAATGTCTATAATGTACTCACAAATGTCTTCTGTACTCAATCTGGAATTCACTCTGCCCATCTCAGCTATTGTTTGTACATTTGACTTCAGACTGGAGAGATGAGGCTATCTTCATGAGGGGCAACATGTAAACTTATCATAAATCAAATGATTCAAATTAAAACATAATTCTGTTCTTAAATTATTTTGAGTGTACTCTCAGTGTTGTAGACAACAGAGCAAAGTTGGTCAATCAGGTACTGTAAATTTATATAGTCCTTTTGGAAAGTAATATGCTTTCCAACATATAAAGAGACATAAAAACTTTTCTATTCTTAATCTGGGAGGTGAATTAGTGGCAATGTATCATAGAGCACTATACAAACAAAAGTAAAAAGCTATATTATTAGAAAATTGAATAAATCATTGTCAGACAAAGTGATTAAATATTACACAATCATTAAAATGCAAAAGTTATGTAAAAACAAGGTAATACGTTCAAAATGATAATAAAAATGAGCAAGCTCTGAGACGGGAGCTGCAAAAAATTGTTAATGCTTTTGGATAAATGTCATTGGGGAATACATAAAAAGATAGACAAGTTATGCCAAGGTAATAGGATTATATTTGATTTGTTTCCATTTTGCTGAGCATTCTTTAATATTGCTTTTTCTTGGTAAAGCAAACATACAGGGGTTTTCTGAGACAATTGCAGTGTAATGCATTGCATTTGGAATTGAGATGGGTTGGAAACCTGGCCCTCTCATTTGTACATGTGTGGTTGTAGATAAGTAACCTAATTTTGTGAACCTTAGTTTTCTCATCAGTTGAAAATAGATTCCACTGGTACTTTAGGGTTATGAGATTAATTAAGATTATGTGTGTGAAACTGTCCTTTAAAGTTTCTGAAGTATAATTGGTATTCAGTACATTTTAGTTGATTCTGAAATCAGAGACCCTTTAAAAAAAAAAATTCTTCCAGTGTTTTAAAAATGCTAATAAACTTTGCAAACAGCTTAACATTCTGGCCTAGAGAAAGGTTATATACTTTGGGAATTTTGCTTGATAACTGCACTTGTTACTTGCAACAGTTCAGGCTGCATGTGCTTGAATGACTTTAAGTAGTAAATCCATTTTTTACCTTCAGAGGGCATTTATTGTCTTACTCAATGATAAAAAATATCACATGCAAGTGTATATCTAGTTCAGGCACAAAATTTTGTTTTTATCAAAAATGTAACACATCTGCAATAAACTTCTGTAAGAGGACTTTCTATTCATATTCTTTAAATATTTTGCATTGTGCAAGTAGTTGCAAAGGATTATAAAATTCTTTGTTGTTATTTGACTGAAGGATTCTATAGAAACATCTATTGTTCACTTCCTGATGTAGTGGAAATAACACAGGAGTGGAATCTGGGAGAAATGTGTTCTTGTAAATTCAGCATCATCTCTTTCCTCCTCGTCTACAAAATTAGAGTTGCACTACCAATTACTTAAGTTCTTTCTTATTTTTCAGATTCTGTGATCTAATGATTCTTTCTATGCTATCCATCATCTGTCTATCATCTATCTCTATCATCATCTATCTTTCCATCTAATGACTCAAACAGTTCTTAATAGAGCAGGCATTTAATAAGAGGTGATTCCAACGTTATTTATCTGCCAACCATATGTCCACAAATACTAAAATGCCTGTTTTAAAAAAGGTTGCATAATTCTATAAATATGGTTCTCTCCTTGCATATTTAATATTGGAAATAGTATATACCACATTGTTGTAGGAAAACCTCTAATATTATAGTATAGTCAACACACCAGCTTTGGGGGTAGGGGTGTGGGGCTGATACTTATTGAGCATTTGGTATTTTCCACGATCTTTTAAAAGTACTTTACAAATATTATTATATCTAAATTCCAAAGTAATATCCTAGGTAAAAACTATTTAATACATAAGGAGAGTGCTATTCAGAAAGTGTGTAAAACTTTCCCCAAGGTCACACAGTAAAGAGCAAAGCTGTAATGTAAACCCAGGTCCATCTGTGTCCAAGCCTGAGCTCTTATGTATGCTGTACTGCTTTATGAGAGAACTCCGCTATGAACTTTCCACCAAATGCTTCTCCTGTTTATAATCATACATTTATAATCATAGGTAGCCTTTTTACAAACAAAAATAAAAATGTCTGTTTTAGGTCTCAAGATCCCTAGTTTGCCGAGTTAGAATAAAAACAGAGAGAAAAAGAAGCTTCTGACAATGCTTCAAAAGGCTCCAGAAATGAGAACAGCTATATTAAAATGAAAAATTGGAGCAAAGGAGAACAGACAGAGAAAAGACAACAAAGATGTGATTCAGAAAGCTTGTTTATTGAATTATTAGACAGGATGGGGCAGGAAGAAAAAAAGATGTTTCCACTAATGATGACTGATAGTTGGCAAAGATATTTTTGAAACAAGATAACCCTTTCTCCATAAGCCAAGTGACAGGACTAAATCCAAATTTTAAGAGAAAAATGTGGCTATGCTAGAATGCACCAGTAGGAACATCACAGGCATATCTCTGTCAGTTGATGTTTCCGTGACTAAAGCAAGATATTACTGGAGTTGCGCGTTCATCACTTTCTAAACTAGATGTCAGAGATCTTAAAACACTCCAGAAGGAAAAGTCCCATCTTTTATATTGTGAAAGAGATAAAGCACACAGTGGGAGATGTAATTCTCTTGAGGATTCTTTCCAAGGGACTTGAGAGAGCATAGCATCTCTTTTTTTTTTTTTTTTTGAGTTGGAGTCTCACTCTGTCACCCAGACTGGAGTGC
>NW_007247177.1:487764-557406 GCF_000164805.1 Carlito syrichta | reverse complement strand
CCACTCACCTCAGCCTCCCAAAGGTACGGGATTACAGGCTGAGCCACCAAGCCCGGCCATAGCATCTCTTATGTTATTTTAAGTAAATATCCTTCACAGAAATTTTAGTCTTGGGGTCCAGTTAAAACCATATTGTTTGTGTTAAATACAGTAAGGACAGAATTTGGAATAAGGTGGTGCATTGTCACAAACCTGAAGCTCAATGGCAGAGCAGATTTATTTTATTTTATTATAAAAATGTGGGGTACAATTCAGGGTTAGGTATACAAATGTTGATTAGGCAGGTACCCTTGTTGATGAGGTGTGCCCCTCCCTCCCCGGCAGTTTCCCTCAACTGCCAATCCCACTCCTCCTCCCCTGACAGTTTCCCACTACTGCCAATCTCTTTTTTATGGCATTATAATCATTGTTCAAGGTCCGCTTATGAGTGAAAACATATGATACTCTGTTCTTTGTTTTGGTGATAGATCACTGAGTATGATCGACTCTAAATCATTCAAGTTGCTGCGAAGTCCATATGTTTGTCCTTCTTTATGGCTGCATAATATTCCATTGTGTATATGTACCACATTTTTTTAATCCAGTCCAACTTCGATGGGCAGCATGGTTGGTTCCATGTTTTTGCTATTGTGAATAGAGCTGCAACAAACATGTGTGCAGGTATCTTTATTGTAGAATGATTTGAGTTCCTCTGGGTATATTCCCAATAGGAAAATTGCTGGGTCTTATTTCTAGTTCTTTCAGAAATCACTACACTGTCTTCCAAAGAGGTTGCACTAGTTTGCATTCCCACCAGCAGTGTAGAAGTGTTCTTTTCTCTCTGTATCCTCTCCAACATCTGTCGTTGTTTGTTTTATTAATGATGGCCATTCTTACTGAGGTTAGGTGGTATCTCAATGTAGTTTTGATTTGCATTTCGGTGGAGCAGATTTCAATCAGCAGTCTGCAATTAAGACAGAGACACTTCTGGGGTGCAGCTCATGAGATATAGGACAATGAAGGTGGAGCCCTGGCCCTGAATTTGATTCATGTGTGCGGAATTTAGGGGTCACAGACTATAACTTAACTCCATTTGTCTCTTCTAGTCCCAGTATTGGATCCTAGTTTCTTATTGCTTTCTCTGGGGAGATTAGTTCTTTTCATTTTTTTATTTATAGGCAATTGAGGCTTGACCAATAACATTGTTTTAACCCTTTTGGTTTAGCCAAACTCTTTTTCCTGTACATCACCTTGTCACTTGAGATTTTACTTATTTGAAATTGGTCAAAAAGAAATGTAAGGTACCCTAGTTATCTATTGCTTGTATAACATGATACTCCAAAACTTTATGACTGGAAGCAAAAATATTTATTTCCTCACAGATCGTGGGTATCAATAATCTTGGAGTGTTTTTTTGGCTATGTAGTTCTGTCTCAGGGTCACTGACAAACCTGTCATTGAGGTGCTAGCCAGGTCTGGAGTCATCTCAAATTCAACTTCAGGGGTATTTGCTTCCAAGCTCACTTATGTGGATGTTGGTGGGTCTCAGATCCACAAGCTCATCCATGACATGGCAATCAACTTTAAGAGCAAGTAGTACAAAAGCCCAATGAAAATAGCCATTGAGAGTTGAAAAGTTAAATTAAACTTTTCCTAGCTTACAAAAATGACACATTTGACTTCTAGAACATAATCTCAAATCTCATTCCCACTGTGTGTGGTCATAGGTCAGAAGTGTTAGAATTATGAGCACTGTTTTTCAAAATTCCTCAAAAATTTCAATGGACTTGTATATTTTAATTGAGAATGAAAAATGTGAAAAAATATCTGCTCAAAATTGCCATCAGGCTAAAGAGTAAACCTATCATAATTATAGTTGAAGAGTATTTAGAAACTAGCATTCAAAACATAATATACAGCATATCATGTAATGAATTATGTTAGAAATTGACACCATAATGGATGTGACCATGACAAATCTGTGAACATAAAACTTTTTATAGAATATAAAATGGTAGAAATATGCAAATAATGCATTTAAGACAAAAGGTAGAAAAAATAGCAAGTCAAACTCATGGAAAAACAGAAGAATGATAAAATAACAAAGTAAATTAGGTAAGATAGAATGATGCAATGGATATTTGCTTATTGTTATTAAATAAATACTGGAGACATTTTTCTAAATAAAAGGAAAAACTGATAAAGCAAACTCCTAGCCAATATAATTATTTATGTGGAAGGATATTTATTATAAAAGTGAGATATAGTAGGGGAAGTTATGATATGTTTATATAATAATTTGTAGTGATTAGAAATAATACTTTGAAAAAATCCTTCTTATGAGACTAATAAATAGATTATGTCAAATTAAAAATTATGATGTAGTCCATAGATTTGATCATTTTGACTCTTGTAGGTAGTTGATTATTTCCCTAACTTGCTGGAACTAACCAATTAAATTGTGATATTATTATAGCCAAATGTTAAGTAGTCTTAGTATGGAATAAGTGTTTAAAAATTTGTATAACTTTAGACTTCTGCTTTCTGTAACAGCAGACTAGGTAAATCTATCCAAATCTCCTCTTGATGTCAAATCAAAAGTTTGACAATGTGTAAAAATTTTTGCTTGAGAGCAATGAAGAGAGAGCACACTAGTGAAGAAATAGGGTAGTATACATGGGAAGATTGAGACCCATGGAAGTTTGAGGTAAATTTCACTCAGGAGCCGGTACAAAATTTTACAGCGACAGCAGAAAGGATGAAAGGATGGATGGCTCATTTTACAGCTTCATAAGGCTAGGATAAAGGGACTAGGATACCGAAAAAACCTTGATGAACTTTCCTTACACTGAGTTGGAACTCTAAAGAGCTATACTATTAGAGTACAAGTGACCTGGAAGAAGACAGGCAGGGACTGCAGTTCAGCTGTGTGAGTATTTCGACTTTGAGTAATCCCAGATATCTAGTGTGTTCGGTATTTTAAAGACAAAAATATAAATGCCCTGAGAAAAAATGAAATGATCCTCTTACTCAAACTATTTCTATAAACAGTTTTTAAAATACAATGTCTAAAACAGAATCAAAATACTAGTTATATAAGTATTAAAAATAACACAAAGGGCAAATCCCAAGCACAAAAATGTTTTTAAAAAATCACATGTAGGCTCATGATAATAGTTCTGTTGAAATCAAATTTGAAGAGAAAATATTAACATACTGCAGATGAATAAATATATATTATTTTCAGAGAACAACAATTAGAATGATAGCTGAATTTTCAACATAAACAATGAAGACAGGAAGGCAAATAAATGATATTGTCAAAGTACTGAAAGGAAATAATTGCTAATCTATTACTATAATTTGCTGGATGGGTGTGTGAGAGAAAAATGTGACACCATCTCAAAGAAAAAGACAAGCCACAGTGGACAAACTAGACATGACCCAGATGTCAAAAATACGTAAAGGATGGTGGAGGGTGGGTGGATAAGTGGACCTAAATTCTTGCAGAGTTTCTACAGTACTAACTCTAAGTAAACTGAGGAAGACTGAGTGCATATTATAATCCCCAGAGCAACCACTAAAAAAAGAGAGAAAGCTAAAAAGTGAGCTCTAAAACACTAAAAATAAACCAAAAGAAGGTAAGAGTGGGGAAACAGAAGAAGAAATGCTATATACAACAAACAAATAATAAAGTGGTAGACCTAACTTCAACTTAAACAATAATGTTATTATATATTAATAGGAAAAAAACACTCTAATGAAAAGGTAGAGACAATGAGAAATAAAGGAAGATCAACTACATCCCATCTGAAAGAGAAACATTTTAACATAAAGAAACAGGAAGATACACCATGAAAAAAGAAAATGTAAGCATAAGAAGACTATTGAGTAATTCCAGTTCTACACAAACTCTTCCAGAATATAGAAGAACATTTCCATACTCAATATATAAGGTTAGAATTATGCTAATACCAAAACCAGACAAAGAAACTATAAGAAATGAACACTACAGAACAACGTGTCTCCTGCACATAGATACAAAAATCCTTAACAAAATATTATCAAATAGAATCAGGAGTAGATAATCATTTTAATATATCATGAGATATTCATCAAATGAACACAGAAATGTTTTGTTCTATACAAATCAATGTAATTTACCATATTAACAGAATAAAGGAGAAAATTTATATGATCATTTCAATCAACACAGTGGAAAACATTTGCCAAAATTCAAAATTTGTGTATGGTAGAAAAAATTAAAGGTAGAAGAGAGATTCCTTAATCTGATAAAGCATATCTACAAAAACCTAGAACTACCATTATACTTACGAATACAATATTAAATGCTTCCTTCTTAAGCTTGAAAACAAGGCAAGGATATCTTCTCTCATCTCTCTCACTTAGATTTGGCTGGAGGTACTAGCCATTTCAATAAGGTAACAAAACCAATTAAAGTTATAAAGACTGAGAAGAAATGAGTTAAAATGCCTCTTGGATTATGGCAGGACCTTTTGGCAGAAAGTCTTCAAGAATCTGCATAAAAACCATGAGAACTAATACATGAATTTAGCAAGAACATAAGACATATGGGGATATTTAAAAACTATTTTCATATATTAGCAACAGAAAATTAGAAAATAGAAATTGTAATTAAAAATCTATTCAAAATGCTATCTAAAATTACAAAATTTTTAGAAATAATTTTAACAAAAAATGCAAGACTTTTTCACTCATAATAGATAATTTAAACACAAGCTTCAACAAAGAAGATACAAATTATAGAAAATAAACCCATAAAAATTTTTCAACATTATTATTTATTAGAGAAATACAAGTTAAAATAATAATGAGTAACCACTACATACCTAATAGAATGGCTAACAACAACCTGATAGTACCAAGTGTTGATGAAGATGTAGAGCAACTGAAACTTATATATCACTGGTCACAGTGTGAGATGATACAGCCACTTTCATACTTATAACAACCTTTGGAAAACTCTGTATTTCAATGACAGAGAAAGTGAGGATTAAAGAAGTTATGTAATTAACCCATGGGCACTTATTTTACTATTCTGATTAATCTTAACTTTTAGTTAGGAATAATCATATATATTGGATTTAAATTATTTTAACTGCCAAAGATATCCAGAGCCCACAGAAATAAGACTTTTTGAATTTGTTTACAGTAAATACTGCTGCATCAGTGCTTTCTCTGGCCTCTGACCATGTAAAGGTTGCTTGAATGTGTATATTTAAGGTGTGATAATTTAAGGAGAGAAGAATTTCTTTCATCCCTCTTCAATTTTTGAAACTCTAAACATCTAGAGAAATGTCTTTAATCTTTGGCCATGCAGGATCAGAATTAAAAATAAACAAGAGTCATGACAGCTACTATATTTCTCTTCCTTCTCTAGTGGGCATGAAGTCCTTTCTCTCTGCTTGCTCTTCCCCTTCAGAGACTTACATGATTTGAATGCTAGGAACTGCAGTCACGAATGAGATATTATGCCATGGCTTGATGTTTAAAAAGAATCGATTGCCTCCAAAAAGCAATCGCTTCACAAATGTATAATGCCTATACTTACAATGTAAAATATATTCTACTATGTTAAATGTCATTTGCGGGTGACCAGGTAAGCAGAAACAGCAATGTTTTCTTTACTTGAGAACTGCATAATATATAAACAAAAATTAAAAAACAATCTTGAGGCCTTAACCCTAGCAATGGATGAATCTCTAATATTCTTAAGGGAATAGAATATGCTGTGCTACAGGTTCTACATAGGATTCTTTTTTTTTTTTTGAGTTAGAGTCTTACTCTGTTGCCCAGGCTGGACCAGTGGCACACTCATGACCACCCCAGCGTCAACCTGCTGAGCTCCTGCAATCCTTCCACCTCAGCCTTGCAAATAGCCAGAACTACAGGTGAGCACTACCAGGCCTAGCTAATTTTTTGATTTATTGTAGAGACGAGGTCTCACCAAGTTGCTTGGGCTGGTCTCGAACCCGTGAACTCAGGTAATCCACTTGCCTTGGCCTCCCAAAGTGCTGGAATTACAGGCTGAGCCACCAAGCCTGACCGTACACAGGATTCTAATTCTTTTGTATTGAAATACTTGTTTAGAGAGTGAGTTAAATGATAACATGTCACAGTAAAACCTGCAATCATACCTGTTTTTTCTTTTTACATACAAGCACATTTGTTAATTAACAAAAACACAAAATTCTGAAGCTGGGAAATAAAGGGTATAGAATCCATTTTACAGGCATTTTGAAATTGCACTACCTATGTGATAAAATGGAAACATATATTTTGGCATCTAAGAAAAACATAATTCTATTTTAAACTTTCTCCTCTCCTCAATACTTTCAGCCTTGAATGCTATGCTTTTGGTCATTTTTATTTTGTGTTCACAAAACCTATTGCATTAGCCTTAAGTTTCTAAGTATGATTTGGGGGGAATAGTGACCCTGTTCAAAAACTAACCCCTTTTACAGTCACTGTGCCAATTTTCTTCATTTCCTAAAGGTCATTGTTCAGGTTTCAATATTGTGTTGCTGATTCTCTTTGGCTTTTTTTCTTTTCACTATCAGGGAAAGAAAATATTCTGCAAAGGTTTGATGGTATCTCCTGTTCCCATTAGAGACTCAACAGAAACAAACAAACAAACAAACAAACAAACAAACAAACAAACTAAAAAGACATCTGATTCCTTAAGTTTCAGAAAGTCAAGGCTAGCTCCAGATTCTTATTTCGATATAAATACTCATGACTTTCAGAAACCCAAAGAATTGTAGACAAAAAGCATTGAAGGATTAAATTTTTTTGATGTTACAGCCTCTAATTTGGAAATGAGAATGAAAACATATCATAGCCATCTTTTTAAACTATACTCTCCTTGCAATGTGCAATGTTTTAGTGCATCCAATTTCTGTTGGAGGCAAACCCTATACTCACTTTAAGACGTTAACTGCAATTCAGTGTTAGTATCCTCAAATGACTAGCTAAAACATAAAAAAACATGAATAATAGAGGGACCTGACATTTACTAGGTACCACAAACGCTTTTCCTTACTCTTCACAATTCCACAAGGTAATTATGTATCAGAATCCTTATTTTACACATGGGGAAACTGGGTTCAGAGATGTAAAGCAGCTTGCTCAAACACAAAAAATTCAAGCTGATTATCTTTGGTTCCACACAGTTGCAGATTTTTCAAATATTTTTGTATCCACTTTGTTTGGGGTTTATTTTCCTAAGAATCTTCACCATGTTGCTGATCTTTAAAGGACTGCAATTGTTCTTATTAAATCACTTGAAACTTAACCTAGTGACCGCCCTCCTCCTGGAGAACTTTGACTATAGAGACAAGATCTAACTCCAAGTAAATAAGCAAGCCAAAGCTGTATCCCTTCCATAGGTGACTGGTTGTCAATAGCATCAGTGTGAGGCACCAGTTTGTCTACTGCTTGTTTCAGTCACTCAGAGGCTTTCCGCTTAATCCATAGCGATAGGCAAAAGAATTGCTCAGTTTAATTGGTTCTATAAACTGCATGCTTTAAGGAACAGCAAATATTGTTTGGGGCCTACTTGAAAGGGAACAGAAAAACAAGTTGTTGTTGCAAAATGAGAATACGATAATTTCTCAGCTACTTCTCTGAAATGTTGCAAGACTAATGAGTCTGTGCCCAAAACATAGTTAGACTAAAAGAATGTCCCTCTCTTTAAAAAAATTCCTCTATATATGCCCCAAGACTTTTTTCCCTGCTTAGTTTACTGCTATCACTACTCGAAATAGCATAGGATTTAAGCCTAAAGTTCTAGCCCTGAGTCCTGGCTCTGCCTATAATTACTTGCAAGACTTTGGGTAAATTATTTTATTTTATTTTATTTTTTTGAGTTGGAGTCTCACTCTGTCGCCCAGACTGGAGTGCAGTGGCCTCTCCCGGCCACCGCAGCCTCGACCTGCTGGGCTCCGGCGATCCTTCCGCCTCAGCCTTCCAAGTAGCCGGAATTATAGGCATGCGCTACCACGCCCAGCTGATTTTTTGATTTATTGTAGAGATGATGTCTCGCTGCCCAGGCGGGTCTCGAACCCACGGGCTCAGGCAATTCACTCACCTCAGCCTCCCAAAGGTGCGAGATTACAGGCTGAGCCACCGAGCCTGGCTTGGGTAAATTATTTAACCTCTCTGGGGATTTGTTTCTACATCTTTGAAGTGAATATGGTAACATTGACCTCATAGGATAATTAAATGTGCTTTAAAAAACACGTAAAATCATTGCAAGTCATTAAAAAGTATACAAGCAGTGATTATTTTATACTCACTATCACTAGTAATGTAATATCATACCCATGTAGCAGTAAGCCAGTAGGTTCCTGAAGTGTACTCTACAGAATCCATATGCCACAGATGTTCTCTGAAAAGTGGGCTTTGGATCTTTTTTGGTACAAAATATCTTTTTTTCCAAAATAGTCATTGCTGCAGTTTGAATATGTCCCTCCAAATTTATGTGTTAGAAATTTAATCACCAGTGCAGCCATGTTGGGAAATGGGACCCTCTGGCAGATATTTAGGTCATGGGGATTTACTCTCATGGATGGATTGCCTGAGCCCATGAGTTCGAGACCCACCTGGGCAACTTGGCGAGACCTCATTTCTATAAAAAATCAAAAATTAGCCGGGCATGGTAGCGTGCGCCTGTAGTTCCAGCTACTTGGAAGGCTGAGGTGGATGGATCGCCGGAAACCAGCAGGTCGAGGCTGCGGTGGCCGGGAGCGGCCACTGCACTCCAGTCTGGGTGACAGAGTGAGACTCCAACTCAAAAAAAAAAAAAAAAAAAAGAAAGAAAGAAAGGATTGTGGGAGTGGGCTTTCTCTCTTTTGCTCTTCTGTCATATGGTGGCACAGTGTTTGTCTCTTTTGCCCTTCTGCCACCTGCCGTACTGGAACTTAGCAAGAAGGTTCTCACCAGACAACAAACACTTGGTCTTGGACTTCTCAGACTCAGAACTGTGAGGAATAAATTTATATTGTTTTAAAACTACCCAGTCTATCGTGCTTTGTTTTAGCAGTACAAAGGCAATCATTGATTCTTACTAGATGTTCTTCTTGGTTAATAATAAAATATGGCTCATAATTTTCAGTTTTATGAGGCACCTGGTAATATAACAGCCCTTATTTGATCCTTTGTACTCAAGCTTAGTTTCAACAGAATATGTCCAGTCTTTCCCTATACAGGTCACTCTCATCCCTTTTATTATTTTGTATTTTTATCTATTGAGCTTCAGATTATACCATGGCACCTCTCTCTTCCAAGTGTATACACATAGTATACACTTATGCAAGGAATAATACACGGTAAAGGAATAATAGTGGATATGAAACAATTTGGTTTTTTTCCCAGTATCAAAAAAAGAAGTAAAAAGAGAAACTTAAGCTGCAGGCTATTGATTTTTTTTTTTATCCAAACAGCTCAGTTTACTGCTGAATTCTTTTTATAGCATTTTCAATAATTTTCTCCAAAGTTGCTCATGAGACTTTTCTAACTTTCCTTATTTTCCCTTCAATCTAAGGTTTTAATGTCATAAGTATGAGAGCGATTTATCTTATCAATAAAGATCTTTTCCCCCTCTTTTTTAGAAATATATGCCTGCTCCTAAAATTAACCTGGAAACATTTCAGAGGTGAAGGACAAATCTCAAAAGCCAGAAAAGATGTTTTTTGTTTTTAAAAACTCAATATTCTGCTTTGAACTTACTGTGGGTATGCCATGTATTTAATATTCTAAAGCTGAACTACATGGCTCTGCTTCTATGCACAATGTCACATCCAACACTTCTCAGACAGGTCCCACTTAGGACAACTCCACGTGAGACGTGATCCAGCACTAGAGTCATAGGATTTTAGAGCTATGAGTCCAATTGGCATATGGCGTATAAGAAGAAAGAGGTTGCACATTTCCAATACATTTTTATGTCTTTCTTCCAAGACCCCCTGAAGTTTCAGACGAAGCACTTATTTTGTGCTATGACTAAGAGTTTGAGGAAGATGACTTAGGAAATTAGAGACTACATTCTACTCATATACTTATGAGCACACTTAGCAGGCCTTATTCCTTATTTCATTTACCTATATGCTTCATTAATCATTCATTTGTTTTTTTAAGACACATTGTTGTGCAAAATACAAGGGAGAGTTAAGTTTCACCTAATTCTAGAGCAGCCTATTTGCTGCCTGCTTGGTTCCTTTGGCTCATTCTGCTCCTGTGAATGAATCAGGCACAGCCTTCTCTGGAGGCTTCTCAGAATTCTTGTCATCAGTGTTCCTGCAACCACTTCACTCAATCAGAGCTGATATGCAAGACATGAAAACATCATTACCTTTAACCTAGCTGGTAATTGCAATATCTGACAGTTATTGGGCCACTGTACTAAGCGCTCATATGATTTATTTCAACTAGTATTCATGATAATCTTATGATGTATGTATAGTTATCTTTTCTTTTGTGAAAATAAGATAACCGATGTTCAGAGTAGTTAAAAACCTTGATTACAGTCATGAATGCCACTGACCAATAGCTGAAACTGAACTCAGGCAGTTGAAGTCTAATAATACCCTGGGAGCCAGTGCTGAGAATGCTTTTCAGATGCAAGAGTATCAGTAGAAAACCTCACTAGTTCATTTATAGGTGGTACTGGTGAAAACACAGTTCACTTAAAAAAGCTTGAGTTCCACTTTCAACTCTGTCATTCAAAGCTGCATGTTTTTAAAACATTACAATGAGAGCAAATTACTTCTATCATGAGTTTTTAGAAATATTGAAATGAGATAAATCAGATAATGCATATGATAGAGCCATTTTAGTGAATAGCATATAATGAGAACTCAGTAAGTATTGAGTTGCTCCCTTTCTTTCCTAAAGTATATGGAAAGTGAATGGAAGTTTCTTATCCTCCTTCTGCCTTCTAAATCTCGGCTTAAAATAAACGTTTTCTACCTCTAGACATTTTAAGGGTTGGAGTCGAGTTCTTGTGTCCCATTGGGATGGTGGGGGAGAGGTTACATTATAGAGGATGGCAATAAGACCTTTCATTTTTAGAGGAAAAGCTACAATCATCATCATGGATTTTTTTTCTCTTACATAAAGACTTGATACCAAGGGCCCCATTGGAAAACAGGCACCCTGTCACCATCTTGAAAACTGGGTAGGAAAGTGCTCTGGCTTGCTCAACAAGGAGTGACAGACCTGATTGCTGTGACTGGTGAGTTAACTACTCAGAGATTGATCATGACCTAGAGGGAATATCTTGAAAACACAAACTTCAGAGGGACAGGAGGACTGAGTCTTAGGCACCCACCCCCTACCCGAATTTAGCTGTGGGACAAAAGATGCAACCAGAAAAAGATAAGGAAGATCCCCAGTGAGATCAGTCGTGGACCATGGCTGACACAACCCCCTCTTCCCCAGCAAACCTATGAATGTCAGACCCACAGGGTTGAGGCACAACTGAGAGGGACCAACCCAGGTGGAGCCTGGATGTCAGTCATAATAAGAAGACTCTATGCCAGGATAAACCTGGCTGAGGCACTCCCCTGCCAGTACCTGGGGAGAAGACAATTTCATACCTTCACACTGAAGGAGAATTCCCCTGACCAAAGGATAGTGGGAAGGGGAGGTCTGAAACCCCACCCCCCCCCCACTGCCTCCTCCTCCTCCCTCCCTGGGATGGTGAATGAGGCTACAGCTCTGCAGGAGACAGCAGAGGGGCTTACCTGTGAGCAACTGAGAGGAACAATTATGGAACCTGCCGAAAGAGGAGGTTTAGTATCTAGAAATATTTTTAATTTTTTTTAACTTTTTTCTTTGGCATGAATGTGTGTTTGAAGGTTTGATCTGCATTTCTCCCCATTTAAAAAATCTATTTCTTTTTTCTTTCTTCCTTTTTTCTTCTTTCATTTTTTGTTTTCTGTTTTTGAATGTGTACACGAATGATTGACTGTTCATCTTTCAGTTCTTTTTTGTTGTTGTTCTCTTATTTTAGTTTAATGTGTGTGTGAGGGTTCAATTTGCATTTCCCCTTTTCTCTTTCTCTTTTCTTCTTTTTTTTTTTTTTCTTTGTGTTGGATGTGTGCTTATGTGTGTGTGTGTGTGTGTGTGTGTGTGCTTTTCTGTTTTTGCTTTTCTGTTTATTTTGGTTTTTGTTTGCTTGTGCATGTGTGTGTGTGTGTGTTATTGTTTTCTGTTTTGGTTTCAGTTTTTCTTTTTTTGTTTGCTTGTTTTGTTTTTATTTTATTATTTTGTCCATTCTATTTCATTCTACTTTTCTCTGTTCTCCTCATTCCTGTATTTTGAACTCAGGGATACATACACATACCCATTGCATCATCATATAGAGTGGTGGCAGGGAGGGGATTCTCAGGGAACCCATACCCCAGTCAATGAACATTGTGATTTTCAAGTAGTTTCTGAATCCTAGCTCCCCATCCTCCACCTTATTCAACTCTCAAAGTTATAATAGACAATAAAGCTTCCCACCCCCAGCCCTGTTTCAAAATAGAAAAAATTCAGAACCCCAATCAGGAAAAAACAGAGGGTTGAGCAAACATAAGAAGTCAAAGCCCCTCCCACTGCCACCAAAAAACAGAACTAAAGAGAAAAGAAAGAGATCTGTCACAAATTAGGAAAAAATCAACAGAAGACTGCAGTAATGCTCAGTGTACCAAAGAGATAACACCTGAAAAATCAGAACTCAGAGCCCAAACAATGGAAGTCACAAATGACTGACCCCAAAATTCAACAGGGATTAGGGAATGAATGGAAAGAGTGAATAAGACTCAGGAAAGACAAGATGCAGCACTGAAAGAACTTGTAACAGGTTTTTTTTGGTCATAAAAATACTTCATTCAGGAAATAAATAACAAGATGACAAGCATGGAAAGCAGAATTAATAAAGCAGAAGAAAGAATCTCAGAGCTTGAAGATCAAAATATAGAACTAAACTGACCTGTAAAATACAGAAAGAAATCTCAGAAAGAAAGAACAAAACCTCTAAGAGATGTGCAGTTATATCAAGAGGACAAATCTATACCTAACTGGTATTCCAGAAAAAGAAAGGGAAATGGTGAACACATTAGAGCAGGTATTCCAGGAGATTATCCAAGAAAATTTTCCCCATCTCACCAGAGATGTGACCATCCAAATGTAAGAGATACAGAGAAACCCCAGATTACATCAAATGAGAAACCCACCCCTAGACACATAGCAATTCACCTGCAAAGTAGGTACAAAAGAAAAAAATCCTAAATGTAGCAAGAGAGAAAGGTCAGACTACCTACTAGGGAAGACCAACCAGAATAGCAGCAAAGCTATTGGCAGAAAAACTACAAGCTAGAAGGGACTGGAGTTCAATTTTCAAAGTCTTCAAAGATAAACAATTTAAACCAGAATCTCCTACCCAGTCAAGCTCAGTTTCATCAGTGATAGAGAATTAAAATCTTTCCCAGACATCCATTCCCCAAGAGATTATGCAGCTTCCAGACCAGCTCTACAGGAGATGCTTAAAAAGATATTAAGCACAGAAGGAAAAAAAAAAGAGAGAGAGAGAGAGAGAGAGAGAGAAACACAGAATAAACAGAGAATATATTGTGACTGCAAACTTGAAAACAACACATATATAAACCCCAAAGCTAAAAGAAAACAAAGAAAAAACTTTAAAAGAACTGAATGATGGTGATAAACATTCACATTTCAATAATCAGCCTAAACGTGAATGGACTAAATGCACCACTGAAAGACATAGAATGAAAAACTGAATAAAAAACACACCTAATAATTTGCTGCATTCAGGAAACTCATCTCATCACACTGGTCACACACAGACTTAAAGCTGAAGGATGGAAAATGAATTTCCAGGTGACAGATCACAAGAGAAGGCAGGAGTCATAATCATAGTACCAGACAAAACAACCTTTAAGCTATCAAAAATTAAAAAAGATATGGAAGGACACTGCATAATGATAAAATACTCAATCCATCAACAAGAAATATTCATCCTAAACATATATGCATCCAACCCAAGAGCACCAGTGTTTATAAAGCAACTAGTAAGTAAACTAAAAAAAGATATTGACTCTAACACTATCATAGCTGGGGACTTAAACTCTGCTAACAACCCTAAATAGATCATTGAGGCAAAAAATCAACAAACAGATCTGGAATCTCACCTTGATGCTTGACATATGGACTTAATAGATACCTACAGTACACTCCACCCAATAACCGCAGAATACATTCTACTTATCACCTCATGGAACATACTCCAAGATCGATCACATACTCAGCCATAAATTAAGCATAAACAAATTTCATAAGATAAAATTACTGTCATGCACCTTCTCAGACCACAGTGGAATAAAATTAAATATCAACATCAACAAAACTCTGCTCAAATCCACAAAGACATGGACACTAAACAGCATGGTACTGAATGACTCCTGGGTCCACACAGAAATCAAAACAAAAATTAAGAGTCTTGGTAAAATAGCCGGGCTCGGTGGCTCAGCCTGTAATCCCACGCTTTTGGGAGGCTGAGGTGAGTGGATTCCCTGAGCCCGCAGGTTCGAGACCCACCTGGGCAGTGAGACCTTATCTCTACAATAAATCAAAAAATCAGCCGGGCGTGGTGGAGCATGCCTGTAATTCCAGCTACTTGAAAGGCTGAGGCAGAAGGATCGCCAGAGCCCAGCAGGTCGAGGCTGCAGTGGCCAGGAGCGGCCACTGCACTCCAGTCTGGGTGACAGAGAGAGACTCCAACTCAAAAAAAAAAAAAGAAAAAAGAGTCTTGGTAAAAATGAAAATGAAAAAATATCTTACCAAAACCTTTGGGATGCCATGAAATCATTTCTAAGAGGAGAATTTATATCTCTATGAACACACATCAAAAAATGGAAAGATCACAAGCTAATAGCCTAACAAGTCACCTGGGGGAGCTGGAAAGACAAGACCACCAAAACTCCAACTAGCGGAAAGAATCCAGATCACCAAAGTAGAAGTCTAAATATGGGATATAGAGGACAAAAATTTCAAAGAAAAAAAAATCAACAAAACAAAAATCTGGTACTTTGAAAGAATAAATAAGATTGATGGACCCCTAGCCAGAATGGCCAAGAAAAAGAGGGGAAAAACCCCAAATAAACACAATCATAAATGCAAAGATCAAATCACAACTGACCCCAAAGAAATAATAAAAATTATCAGAGATTATCATGCTCACCTAAATGGAAACAAAATAGTCCATATAAAATGAGGATGTTCTGACATCACACAACCTCCCAAGGTTGAAACAAGAAGACATTGAGACCTTCAATAGATCAATAGCAATTCAGGAAATAGACTCTGTCATAAGAAAACTACCTACAAATAAAAGTCCTGGACCAGATAACTTTCCAGTGGAATTCTACAAAACATACTAGGAGGAACAAATACCAATCCTATTGAAAGTATTCCAGGGAATTGAGAAAGATGGAACTTTCCCCAAATCATTTTATGAAACTAACATCACACTGATACCCAAACCAGGTAAAGATTTTTTTAAAAAGAGAACTACAGGGCAATATCCCTTATGAACATAGATGTAAAAATTCTCAACAAAATTCTAGCAAATCAGATCCAAAAACACATCTCAAAAATCTTCCACCATGACCAAATAGGCTTCATCTCCAGGATCCAGGGCTGGTTCAACATTTTCAAGACCATAAATATAATTAAATACATCAACAGATGTAAAAACAAGAACCACATGATTATATCATTAGATACAGAAAAAGTTTTTCTTCTGCATCTTGATAAAAAACCCTCAGACACCTAGATATAGAAGGAACATACCTCAAAATAGTTAATGCCGATAAACCCTCAGCTAACATATTGCTAAATGGACAGAAACTGGAAACATTTCCCCTGAAAACTGGAGCAAGACAAGCCTGGCCACTTTCACCCCTCTTTTCAATATTGTGTTGGAAGTGCTAGCTAGTGCAATTAGACAAGAGAAGAAAATCAAGGTTACAAAATAGAAAAAGAAAAAGTTAAATTATCCCTCTTTGCCTATGACATGATCCTGTACCTCAAAAATCCATGAGAATCTGTCAATAACTTCCTTGCACTGATAAAGGACTTGGGAAAGTGTCAGCGCACAAAATCAGCAAGCAAAAGACAGTCACATTTTTATACACCAACAACAAGCAGGCAGAGAAACAAATAAAAAGCACAATACCATTCACAAAAGCCACAAATAAAATAAAATACCTCAGCATCTTCCTAATCAGAGAAGTGAAAGACCTTTACAATGAAAACTACAAAACACTGTTCAAAGAAACCAAGAGAGTGAGGAGACAGCCCATAGAATGGGAAAAGATATTTTCCAACTGAATATCTGACAAATGCCTAACATCCAGGATCTACAAGGAGCACAAGTATGACAAAAGGGAAAACAAGCAAACAAACAGCCCCATTAAAAAGAGGGCAAAAGACAAGAAGAGATACTTCTCAAAAGAAGACATATAAGCAGCCAACAGATACTGAAAAAATGCTCTGCCTCATTAATCATTAGAGAAATGTAAATCAAAACCACATTGAGATATCACCTAACCTCATTAAGAATGGCCTTCATTAATAAAACAAAAAACAATAGATGCTGGTGAGGATGCAGAGAAAAGGGAATGCTTCTACACTGTTGGTGGACCTTCAAACTAGTTCAACCTCTATGGAAAACAGTGTTTCAATTTCCAAAAGAATGAGAAATTGACCTTCCATATGATCTGGCAATCCCCCTACTGGGAATATACCTGGGGGAACTCAAATTATTCAACCAAACAGATACCTGCACATGCATTTTTATTGCAGCACTATTCACAATAGCAAAAACATGGAACCAGCTGTGCTGCCCAATAATACTGGACTGGATATGATGGCTCACCCTGTAATCCCAGCACTTTGGGAGGCCAAGGAGAGAGGATTGCCTGAGTTCGGGGGAGTTTGAGACCAGACTGGGCCACTTGGTGAGACCTCATCTCTATAATTAATCACAAAAATTAGCCCAGCATGGTGGTGCACATCTGTAGTTCTAGCTACTTGGAAGGTTGAGGTGGAAGGATCACCTAAGGCTAGTAGGTCGGGCTGCGGCGGTCGTGAGCATGCCACTACACTCCAGCCTGGGTGACAGAGTGAGACTCTGACTCAAAAAACCAAAAAACTGGACTGGATTAAAAAAATATGGTACATATACATGATGGAATATTACACAGCCATAAAGAAGGACAAAGTTATGAACTTTGCAGCAATTTGGATGGATTTAGGGTCCATAATACTCAGTGACCTATCTGTGACCTAACAGAAACAAGAAGCTGACTACCACATATTCTCACACATAGGTGGACCCTGAACACTTACCATAATACTGTAAGAAAGGGATTGGCTGTAGAAGGACACTGCCAGAGGAGGGAGGGGGCACATTATATCAAAAAGGTACCATTCTCAAACCAGGCAAAGTGGGGACCAAAAGGAGGCCCAAACTTTGCCTATATGACAACCACTTCTATACCTAATCCTGAATTGCACTGCACTTTGTTATATAAAAAATATATAAATAAAGAAAAAATCAAAAGACTTGATACCTGTAAAATATTTATTCTTCTTGAGTGAGTAGAAGTCAGTGCTGGTGTCTGCTATTTACATTTTGGTACAAATTAAAACTTCTCTGAGATGACTTTTGGAGGTCAGAATTAGAATTCATCGGTTAATTAGAACTTATGTAGTATCAATAAAAAAGAAAAGGAGAGAAAATATAGTAGAGGGTAAAAACAAAGCACATCACCCACTTTTGGTTATTCCTGAGTGGGTCCTGCATTTATAGCTGTCTGAAGATGCAATGAAGGATTCCAGGTATATGTGTATGTCGGGCGGGGAGGGGGTTGGGGGAGTGAAGCAGCTACCTGCTTGCAAGCATACAAACTGCATGGTATTTCTTGATTGGAGAGAAAGAAAGAGAAGGGTCACTCTGTAGTTCTAGATACGATCCCCACCACTATGCAATATGTCCATGAAATGAACATGCACACATATCCTCTGAATCTAAAATAAAAAATAAAAATGAAAAAAGAATATGCTTTGTATACTAAGATGGCATGATCTGACCATTTCAGTTAAATGGTACTTGTAGTTTTCTGGTCTGTTCCAGATGTATCTGGTAGCGAAGTACTACATCAGACACTTCGTGATCGCTTCGTGACCTTGTGACTTTCTGGAGAAAGGGGCTTTACTAAGCAACTGAGTTCAGAAAGCTAGTTCCGTCTTTAAGTATGCTTCAAAATTATGCCTCACTTTGAGTCTGACATAATTTTTTTTTTTTTTTTGAGTTGGAATCTTACTCTGATGCTCAGACTGGAGTGCAGTGGCCGCTCCCGGCCACCGCAGCCTCGACCTGCTGGGCTCTGGCGATCCTTCCGCCTCTGCCTTCCAAGTAGTCGGAATTACAGGCATGCGCTACCACGCCCGGCTAATTCTTTGACTTATTGTAGAGATGAGGTCTCGCTGACCAGGCGGGTCTTGAACACGCGGGCTCAGGGAATCCACTCACCTCAGCCTCCCAAAGGCACGGGATTACAGGCTGAGCCACCGAGCCCGGCTCTGACATAATTTTGAAAGGCTGGCTTCCTACTGCCAAGCTTCTGGATCAGCCTTGGGATATACCTATGAACCCTGTTACCTGGTAAAGCCCTATTTCCCAGAGAGCCACGAGGCCATGAAGAGATCATAGAAGTGTCTGAAATGGTACTTCATGTTGATAATCATTATGACCAATTTATTCCCTGTTGGTTCTGGAGTTCTTCTACTGGCTGGTTTTAAACTTACTAAATATGAAAGTTGTATGTGAAAGAAACAAAACTCACCACCCGACACATCATTAGTCATAAGTCTTGCCCAAGTAGTAATGTTAATAATGGATGCTCACTGTTGAAGGAAGGGTGGGGAAGTGGAGCTTGAAATGAGACAAAATGAGTTCCAGTGACAGTTTTGCTATTTTAAATCAGTAGGAAGTCTGTATCATTTACTTTCCTGGAACATTCATTTGTAAAACAGGGATTATTAATACATTTTTCTTAATGGTTGGTAAGATTAAATTAGAAGAGTATAATCAACAAAGTAAACAAAAAACCTACTGAATGGACACCTCAGACAAATACACAGGGCTTATAAAAAATGTTCAACATTACTAATCATCAGAGAAATGCAAATTAGAACCATAATGAGATATCACCTCACATATGTTAGTGCAGTCCCTCACTGTTGGTATGATTGTAAACTAGCTCAACCCCTATGGAAAAGAATAGGGGAATTTCTCAAAGAACTAAAAATGGAATTATCATTTGACTCAGCAATCCCACTATTAGGGATCTACCCAAAGGAAAATAAATCAATATATAAAAAGGATACCTATGCTCATTGCAGCACTATTCACAATAGCAAAACGTGAAACCAACCTCAGTGCCCACCAACAACGAACTGGACAAAGAAAATGTGGTATATATATACCAAGGAATACTACAACCATAAAAAGAATGAAATCATGTCCTTAACATTATGGATGGCACTGGAGATCACCATGCTGAATGAACTGACTCAGAATCAGAAAACAAAATACAGTATGCTTTCCATCACATGTGAGAGCTAACCGGTCACAAAGATGGAAATAATAGACACTGGGGACACCAATAAGTAGGGAAGTTGGAACAGGGGTTAGGGTTAAGAAGCTACCTATAGGACACAATGTTAGACCCTCTGAGACCTAATCCCCACAATATGTCCATGTAATGATCACGCATATGTACACTTTGAATCTAAAATTTAAAAAAGAGGTAAAAAGAAGAATATGCTTTGTATCCTAGGATGACATGTTTTGGCCATTTCAGGTCAATAGTACTTGACGTCTTCTAGTCTATTCCAGAGGCATCTGGTATAGAAGTACCATTTCAGACACTTCTATGATCTCTTCATGGCCTTGTGGCTCTCTGGGAAATAGGGCTTTACCAGGTAACAGGGTTCAGAAAGCTAGTTCCATCCTCAAGTGGTGTTTTCACAGAGTACCACAAAGCGAACACTTCATGTCTGGCACCCCTTCTCATTGTCACTAGGACCACCTCTCTTTGTCAGTGGGAAACTCAGTTGTTCTTCTATCCATTATCTTTCCAGAAGCAGAGGCTCCATTATGTAGTAAAGACACTGAACTGAAAGTCAAAAGATCTGAGTTTGAAAAGCTTTGGGCTTTTCATTTTCCCGTATAAAATGGAGGATCGGGAGAAATGACGACAAAGAATCTTTTCAATGACCTTTTTAGCTTTTTGACTTTCTTTTATATTCACTCTTGATGCTACTTGACCTTCCTAACTCCCCACTTTTCTACCTTTTTTGATATGTCCACAAGATTGGATATTTTTTTTCTTCCTTGTTTAGTTATTTAAAATTTTGGATTCCTTTAGAGAAAGGACTTTATATAAATGTGAAATAGAATGCTGTGACTTTATTTCTAGGCCCATCTTTTTCCAAGAATATTATGTTGTGGCTAAGACTATGTAGAGTCTCTTCATATCTGTTTTCCATGTGATCATGTATGAAAATTTAATTGTTTATATAAAGTATGTATTCAAGTAAGAGAGTGCTCCTCTAAATGCATCCTCTTCTAATGAGGATTACTGAAGTTTTAAAAATAAACCTTTCAGTGCCAGTTATCTTGCTGTTTTCCTTTGTTGGTGATATTCAATCTTTTTTACTCTAGAGGTCACTATAATGTTAAAAATGAAAGCCTTATCCCCCATGATAAGATCTTAAAAACAAAGTCCTTAAAATGAATCTCATATAAAACTGCAAAAAAAAAAAAGAAAAAAATCTCCAACCGCAGAAAGTCACCTTTAAAATGACAATAACCAAAAACACAGATGCTCCAGGAGGAATGATTAAGGTTGGTAGCTGAATTAGGTGCACACAATACTTCAAAGTTTTACAGTCTTGGGAACAATATGTAACCAGTAGAAAATAGCAAATAATACAAGAAGAAGACCAAAACAAACAAACAAACAAAGCCTTGGATGAAATACATCAGATAAAGTGGGAACTAAAGCAAAGGTCATTTTGAGAAAGTTACTTTGCAGATTCTAGAGGTGTTTCCATGATGCCTAAATGATAGTAATAGGAAAACAGAGGAAGAAAGTGTCTGCCTCTACATTTGGGATATCTACATTTTATAAAAATCAATGGTCTTCTCAAACCCCATTCAACCCCTACCCTTTCACTCTCAATGACCCTGCCTCCTTCTTCCTCTGAAAACCAAGGTCATAGCTACTATATCTTCTAAATCCTTTCCACATACAGCCCTACATACTGATTTATATCTGCCATCAAACTCACTGCCTTGCTTCCAGTATCAGAAAAAAGATGCCTCGCTTTTTGCTCAAATGCAAACCCTGACAGTACCTATGGCCTCATCTCTTTTCATTCCTGCCTAGACTTGCTCCATTAGATAATCAGCTTCTTTAATTAATGTCTTTCATTTTCTCCACTTCTATTCCTCATCCTCTGCTCATTCTCCTTGGTCTAGAATCATGTCTGAGCATTTCTTACCCAAAAAAACAAAAAAAGAAAAATATTTCTTGTCTTTGCATCTTTATTAGGCAACTGTCCCAACTCTTCTCTCTCAGATCTCTGATATAATAAACTATAATTTCTTCAAATTCACTTTTCAGTGTACTGCAGTCTAATGTGTGGTAATACCACTCCTCTGAACCTGGCTTTGCTGAGTCCCCAGTGACCTTGTAACTGACCAATCCACTGAATATTTTGTAATGCTTGATTTAAAGGACTTGTCGGTTACTTTTGAAACTGCAATGATATCGTTTGTTGTGAACATTCTCTTCCCCCTTTTTGATGACATTGTATTTTCCATCTTCTACCTATACAATAGGGGCCCTTTTGGACTACTGTTTGTCAGCTGACCCCTACTCTATGAGAGCCTCCGTATCACTCCCATATCTGAAATTTAGTGATGCCTCATCACCATTAGATAAAACCAAATCACTTATAACAGTACAGCAGACATCCCATATATCGACGCCTTGACTAAAATAGTACCTTGAACATAAAATTATAAATGTCTACAAAGTGAATATATGTAGCCATAAATAAAAATAGTTCTTAGAATCTTAGAGTTGCCACTAACCTGTCTTAGTGTTTCCATGTG
The DNA here is from genome assembly GCF_000164805.1 of Carlito syrichta. NCBI lineage: Eukaryota > Metazoa > Chordata > Mammalia > Primates > Tarsiidae > Carlito > Carlito syrichta. The sequence continues at coordinate 535,130 of NW_007247177.1, read as the reverse complement.
TTTGTTCAGACTTGGGCCAGCTATCATAATTTTTTTTTTTTTTTGAGAAATGAAGACTCAGTATTTGGCTAATATAAAGCAATAAGGTATATGAGACGTGTAGTGAATCAGTTCAATCTACCCACTTAATACACAAAATACTCTATTTTTGCATATAAACCTTTTGGGAGGTACTTACCTCCTCCAATAACATATGACCAAGGTTTGAGCGTGGAATTCACTTTTAACATCATCATTATGATAGTTCAAATATTCTCTTAAAAACAAAGGACCAATAATGTTGCATTTATGAAGCCTCATATTTGGCTGAGCGCTAAAGATAGTTATTGACATTGTTTCTTTCTGTGTTATATCTCTCACAACTACTCAACTCCGCCCTTGGTGCTTTTGCACAATCATTGACAATATATAAAGAAATGAGAGTGGTTGTGTTCCAATAAATTTTTTTTATGAGCACTGAAATGCAAATTTCATAAAATCTTTATGTGTCACAAGATTTATTCTTTTGATATTTTCACTGTATAAAAGAGTTTTTAAAAGAGGAGGGGCTTGCAGAGTGTGCAAAAGCAGGCAGAGGCCACATGGGTATTGGAATCAAATGGCTTGGTATCAAATCCAGACTCGATAACAAATGCCAAGGACATTTAACCTTTCTGAATTTCTTTCCTTGACTAAAATAAAGCTGATGATATCTATCACACAGTGTTTTGGTGAAAACTGAAAGATAATACAATGAAGATATGCCAACATAATAAATGTTCCTAATAATAGAAAAATCCACATCTGAGTTATTTCTTTCTTACCTGAAATCATACTCATTTCTGGTGGGGAGAATAAATGTTCTTTTTACTTTAGTGTAGATAGAAATAGGACTTTTTAATACAATTAAACTCATTATGTTTTTCTTAGCATTCATTGAGTTTTGCTCTTCTGAATATCCCTCAATATTCACACTTAAGTGAATTTATTCACTTATTTCCTTATTTTCATGTGTTTTATTCTGTAATGTTCTCCTTTGAAAACAACATACTGGATGACTTGTGGAATGAGAAACAAAAGTTGCTAGGAAACTTTATGACTTCATTTTCAGTTTAGAGTAGTCAAATGTCAACAAAAACATTGTACTTTGAAAAGTTTGCTTCTATATTTAAAAAAAGTAATTGTGGTTTGTATCACTTTTTGACATGTGTTCTGATAGTTTTAAGCTTTAAAAATAAGTTTATAAAAATGTTTTAAACAGCCATTTCACTTGGAAACAACGGAATGACAGCACTTGATCCTTGAGTTTCTTCCTAGTTTGTGTGAATCTTATTGGGCACTTACTAGCTGGACTTCTACTCTACCTTAATTTGCTTTCCTTGTCTCCTACTTTCTTAATTATCCTCCTTTTTTCAGATTATAATTGTCTAACTTACATTTATTTCCTTTGAACAATGATTGTAGATAGACCAAACACTGGTTCAAAGGTATAGCATGTCCCAAAACTTTCTTCCTTCAAACTACAGACATCCTAATAACTGTCCAGAAGTGGCTGTCATTTGCACTGCTGTGTCTTCAGTGACTTGAGAAAAACTAAAGCATTTGAAAAGGAGAAAAGGGAAGTGCACTGAAAAGTTGAGACTCAAAGACTTTGTAATTACACCGTATCTTCGACCCTGAGCATCATACTCTCATATCCAGTTGCTCGTGAATTTTTCCACCTGGATGTTCAAATATGTGTCCATTGCGTATCTTGCTACACTCTGTATTCACCATAAGCACACTAAACTTCAGTCACTTACAAGCAATTTCTTATTTATAGAACCTTCCTAAAACATTCCTCACATTCTCCTCCTCCTCTGTCCTTTTCTTTCTTTCCTTTTTCTCCTGGTTAGCACATATCCAGTTCTGCAAAGCTTTTCTTTACCTAGACCTTCTATTGCTCCAAATATAAAGTACATGCCCTGTTAAATGTTTTATCACATTGTATAGCAATCATTGGGGTTAAGCAGGCTAGCTCCCCACTAGACTGTGAACCTGGAGGGCAAGAACTGTGCCTTTTATTTCTAAATTCGTATATCTAAGCATACATCTGACCCAAGGCTGGAGACTTGTTGTTCCTAGCCTTGGTATTTTTCCTGAGTCCATGTAAATGACACATCTAGAGAGACAATTGCATTAGTGTTTTAGTGATTCCTTCATCATTGACAATACAGAGAGCCCTAGTTCAAATTTACTTACCAATTGTTTGACTTGGGCAAGCCACTCAACTTCTCTGTGCTTCTGTTGATTCTTCTAAATGAAAATAACAATATTTGCTCTGGCTTAATAATAGATATTCAAATGGAATATTTAACTGAACAGTAGATTATATGCAAATACAGAATGTTTTCATTATCATCTGGTAATTTATTTTCATTTTTCTTATCATCTTCCAAGAAATAAGAATGGGGTGGGATGGGGACTGTTGTGAAAGACTGTCACACAGGTCCTTTAGAGCTGAAAGAAAGCTTGAAGTTAAATCTGCCAGTGTCCAAAGTTTATGGATGGGAAAAGTGAGATCCAGCACAATTACTGGGGCTTGCTGGAGTCATGTAGATCATCGGCAGTAGATCCAGGAAAAGTGCTGCCTTGTGAGTTTTCAGCCAACTATAACAGCTGGATTTCTCTCAGCAAGATTAGCAATGACTCCTGGACACAGAATTGCTAAGGAAGTACCAATGATTCAATACCTGCCAACCAATTTCTAGAACTGGAAATTTGGGAGCCGGGCGGGAGGACAGTCTTGTGGGGGTAATCTTAAAACTGGGAGACTTCCTGGCATCATGTAGGCACCATGCGCATTCAGATTGTTCCCACAGAAGGTAGGCTCTGTTTGGTCTGCCATGGGGAGAAGGAAGTAGCAGCAAAATTCGAATATCTTCTGTTCCCTGCTATTCTTTGTGTCATGTTTACAGTACAAGGGGTGGATGTGACAGACCGGCATCTCTCCTGATGCCACCTCCCTCCACGGAGCCCCCTGCCAAGACTCACTGGCAGTCCTGGGAGATGAAGATTTTATCGTGGTATCCTGGCCAGCTTCCATCTGGCCAAAGTATTTTATCTAAATATTTCCAAGGCGCCTATCTCTGCAGTATTGAAGTGCTCAATTAGATATGGCCTAAGTCTTTGTAGCATATCAGTGTGCACTGCTGAACAGCTGCTGCATTACAAGAGAGAGTGAAGTCATCTCTATATATAGAGCATGGCAAGCTGTTTGGAACAGTGGCAGATTTAAGCCAGCAAATACACACCTGAGCTGTAAGTCCATCACCTACCCAGAGTGACAGAAAGGTCTGGAAAAATCCCTACAGCCTTAAGAGGCAACTAGCAAGGAAATCACAAAAGCATGTCTTTTTCTTCTACTGGAGCTTACAGCCTCTATTAATTGTTTTCCTGTAAACACCACACATAATAAAAATAATTGTCTATAAAACTGGCTTTATGTTCTTTCATGATTTTCTCTTAATGACCTGTGGTTTGTTTATTGATAAGAAGTTTGACACATATTAGCAGGTATCCAGGAAGGTCATTGCCATTCATTAAACATCACTGTAGAAATTAAGGTATTGTGTACTTATTCATTTAATGCCTGTCTTCCCTATTAGGCTGTAAGCTCCTTGCTCCTGGCACAATAAATACATAAATACTGGGTGTTAGGACAATTCATAATCCTCAGGGCATGTAACCTCCTGGTTCTAATCGAAAGGCCATAATTATGCTCCTTCCAAAGTGATCTGGAACTAATGTGAAAATCTACCAAATCTCTGGACTGGTTCTCAGAGAGCTACAGTTACTAGTGTGGTGTCTGGTATTTGGCATTTGAAGGACCCCAGGACCTCATCTAGATCTCTCCCTCATTTGATTAAACATTAAGTTGACTTGATTTGGAGGCAGGTACAGGACACACACAGCTAATTGTACAAAGATGCCTGGGGATAAAAACAAGATGGTTTGGCACTGGAGGGTCTGAATTTTCATCCAGGCTCAACCATTCACTACCTGTGCTATTCTGGGAACATCACAGAAGGCTAATGAGCTTAAGTTTCATCAACTAAAACACGGAGATAACAACTCCTACCCTAATTTTCTCACAAGGTTATGAGGAGGATCTCCTGTAGAAATGTAGCTGAAAATGCTATACAAATTGTACTGACACTTACATATGAGAAGCATATTCTGATTTTGATTATCCTGTCTGTCGGGAAGGTCAGATAGTCACATGAGCATTTGAACTCTGGTCACCTGGAGGCAACAGCTACTTCTTCCTTGAGCAACTGTAATGGTGTGTCAAGTGAGCAGGCAGGTGACAGAGATATTCCTGGGAGAGGCCTTTACGGCTTCCAGATATTGCAAATTACCTGAGCATACAGTCACTGAGACTTCCTCTCAGCCCTCTTCACTCTGCCCCTCAGCAGGTAGCAATTGTACCTCATTTCATGGAATCAGAAGCCACCAAAGGTCAAAAAGCACATAAATGAGGGACACCAGAACAGAACATTTCATTTATGGCTAACGCTTTCCTTATCCCACAACCCTGTTATCAGCTATTAAAGCTAGAGCATGTCTGTGGGAAGATAAATTACTTCCTGGGGATATAGGCTGTCTTTGCTATCAGGACTCGAATCCTCAATGATGAATTTATAAACTGAACTTTGACTTCTGTGAGGCAAGCAAGATGCGAGCCCTTGCCTAGTTCTGATCTGTGGGACACACCTAGTTTTTCATTGATTAGTCATTTAAACAGAGTCAGGATGATATAAGCTCATGCTACAAGGAATGTGAATCAAGGAGCCCGGAGCAAAGAAGACCTCCCTGGATGAACAACTTCCTTAAATCGGTTATAAAATTCTGCCATGGGTCATGAAACTCTATTCTGTGTAGAGAATAACCTACAGTAGGTAAATGCCTTGCTAGTGCTAATACTTCTTTTTTTAAGTTCCCTGAAGGCATAGATGACAGCGTGTAAGTCCTTGCTGTCCCTTAATTTTTCTCTTACCCATCTCTGTCACCATTCAGCCTATGTAGGTCCTTCTGAGTCACCTAAATTGCTGGTCTGACAGCTAGCAACCCACAGGCAGAAGGGGGAGGAATTGAGCTGATTACCTATTAACTTCAGCCTGAATTAAGTAGATTTCCATATTGCTTTAAAATTCATAGTTCTCTCTTATGCATCCCCCCTGGGTTTCCATGCTCTATATATAAAAAGGCAATGTGACAAATTCTTTTGCCAAGGCTTGGATGTTGGGAACTCAGAGTTTTTATTTAATCATGATGCTGAGTTCCTGTCTGGCCTTGTACATGCTATTTTACATTTCAAATATTCCATCTGTAAAGGCTGAATGATAATTCTTACTGATCTTGCAGGGAGTCTGGAGATGATGGATTATTTAGTGTTTTAAAGAGCTTTAGGACACACCGAGTGCTGAATAACTGGTATTATTAGACTCTCTGAACTGGCTAAGGGTACTGGGAAAAATTGCTGCTGAAACATTGGCCAGTTGACCTGCTTTGGCATCTGATCTCCTGAGGTTTCTCTTTCCATAGCACTCACTGAGTGATGATTCTCTGTATGTCTACTAATAAAAGGCATCTGGGCCATTAGCTTGAGTTGTTGAAATATTGCAGTTCTTTATTCCTTGTCCTATTTTATTTCATGAGAACACAATTCTAAACCATCATATCAGTAGGGATTCCATTATATAATAAACATGCCTCACAAGAACTAGTTTATTATAAAGTGTGCTAGGTTTTATCTTAAGATGATAGCTGGTAGTTGGGGTAAGAGGATGTTGGTCAAAGCAAACTTTTGAAAGCATACTAATTATCTCTGAGGTTCTGTGACGCTGGTGGAATTCAGAGATTTGAGGGAATTTCTCCTCAGTTTGTATACATTTTGCATAGATTATTTTATTTGTTGGCCAAACACATATTGAATTTCTATAATGAGTCAGGTCCTAGGTGAGTACATACATATAAAGATCTACATCTTCCATGTTGTCACAGAGGACTTCATTATTTTGAGACAGACATTTAGTGATAAGTAAAATGCAAGGTGAGATACAAACAAGATACTGTATGAACAAGAATTAGGGTAACTTTTGCCCCAGAGAGTCAGAAAAGATTTATCAGTCATTAGATTAGAGCATTTAAATCGGGACTTTTAAAAGAAGACTATTTTTCCAGGCAAAGAAAAAGGCATGAGAAATGGAAGATTTTCTTTGCAGAGAATGTAGCACATGGACTGAATGTTTTAGCTTCATTCTTTACTTACAGGAAATGAGAGAGTGGTGCATAGATTTACCTACTGAGTTCCACTTAGACATTCTGGAAGGGGCCTTTTAACTTTATGGATCAGAGATGAACATCTCTCACAGGAAGAGCTCCTTCTTTGGAAGTACTCTGCAATACAAGTCTACTTGGCTTTTCAAATGGGTGGAGAAAAAATATAGTGATTGCTGAGGGTCACATTCTCATAATAATCCAGCATTGCTCTCCCTTGCCCCTTGTGCTTCAGGGTATTGGCTGGAATCGTAAGAAGCCCTCTTCACAGCGATTGGCTGCTCCACAGCAAACCCATATTTCCTCCAGCTGAAGGAGCTTTGCGTATAGGTTGCAGGACTAGACAGCTGTGTTTAAATAGATGATTCAGAGATGTATGGGGCCTGGAACCAGGTTTCTGAGCAGAGGTAAAAGAATCCTCTACAATTGAAGATATAGAAGCATCCCTTTCAGATCTGAAAATAACACACGGTGTGCAGGATACTTATCATATTACAGGACAGCATTACTGAATTAGAAAATAATAAAGATCTTGCATTCAGTTTCTTGTGGCTATAGTACTGAAGTCCTAGTTTCTCTGCTGGGTATAAACGCAAACCAATAAGATATAAATTAATAGGAATACATGAAACAACCCACAAGTAAGTTTCACTTGCTCCCTCCTCCTCACATTAATCCCACTTCTAATCCCCATGAAAGAGTATTAAGATGCTTCCACACTGTTGGTGGGAGTGCAAACTAGTTCAACCTCTATGGAAAACGGTGTGGCAATTTTTAAAAGAACTAGAAATTGACCTTTCATATGACCCAGCAATCCCCTTTCTGAGAATATACTGAGAGGAACTCAGATCATTCTACAAAAAAGATCCTTGCACATGATGTTTACTGCAGCACTATTTACAATAGCCAAAGCATGGAACCAACCCTGCTGCCTATTGAAAGTGGACTGGTACATATACACAAAAGTGTGTGGTACATATACACAATGGTATATTATGCAGCCACAAAGAAGAACAAAATGATGGACTCTGCAGCAGCTTGGATGGATTTGGAGTCCATCACACAATGATCTATTACAAAAACAAAACATTGAATACTACATGTTCTCCCTTACAAGTGGATCCTGAACATTTCATAACAATTCTACAAGAGAAGGATCAGCAGTAGCAGGACACTGCTAGGGGTGGCGGCAGGCACAACATCACTAAGGATACCTGATCCTAAACCAGGCAAAGTGAGAACCAGTTGGAGGTCCAAACTTCAACTGCACATAGACTGCTAATGTACCTAACCCTGACTTGTACCACACATCTTTGTCATAAAATAAAGAAAAAAATTATAACTAAATTAAAAAAAGAAGAAGAAGAATGTGCAGAAGACTAATCTCTATAATCTTTCAAGGAAAAAAAATGGTGCCAAATATATTAATGGTATTGTATAGCATCTGATAAATAAAATTACAATTACACTGACCAGATAAAGGATGTTAATGATCTCTCTGATATCTGTTCAGAAGTAGGGGCCATTATTGATATGGAAGCTTTTTCCTTGAAAAATGTCTAAGAAAAAGTAGCATATGTTGTCTGGAGATTACAGATAATTTAAAATATTTGGAAGATTGCAGTTAAGGAAAGAGATGGTTTGTTCTAGGCAGTTCCATGGATGCTGACCAGATGATTGCTTTATTGGTGAAAAGGCTCATCAGAAGTGTGTTCAGGTAAAGTTTTGGAGTCTGGTGAAAGGGGAATTACTAGCATAGGGAGGTCTGTCTTTTTTGACACCAAGGTTTTTTTATTTTGTGGAAAAAAAAAAAAAGACCCCAAAGGATAATGCTATTGAGGCAGATGAATAAAGAAGCTTGAATCTATCCGAGAAAAGAACAAAAGAGGGTGACAAAAAGAGATTCAGAGGAGGACGAAGAACATTTTAGAATAAGAGGGAATATAATCCTGGAGCACAAACAAAGGTAACTGAGTGGAAGAAAACCTTCAAGACCAAGTCATCTGTAGAAATTTGTTCAGAGAGCAGAGCTTTACCTAGATAGGGTGGAGCCAAGTTGAGGATGGTTTCATGAGCAGAATCCAAAATGCCACCATGATTTTTGGATCAGTTAGCTTTAAGAAAAACATCTCTAACCAAGAAACAAAGAATGGATCATGCTTTGCTGAAAGAAATGGTTGCTGAAAGAAATAGCCCTTGAGTGGGCAATAACAGAAAGTAAGAAAGGAAGTTAACAATGATTGTAAAACCTAGACCTCTGGGTACTTGGATAATTTGCATGCAGCTTGTCCTCCAAGTTTCCCCAAATTGTTATAAGACAGCCACTACACACTGAAGAAGCAATTGGTCATATTTTGCAGAAAGCGTCACTGAGGATTAAGCAATAGGACCCTGTCCAAAATTCTAAAAGAGTGACCTCTTACCAAGAGGTGAAGGAAAGTCAGTTAGAGAATCATATTTGGTGACTTCTTTTGGAGATTTTTTTTTTAAATGATTTTCTGGAAAAATGGAAAAGGAGCTAACTTTATGAGCCAAGAGAAGGGACAAGCTCTTCTCATGATTAATTTATGTAACCTGATCACACACCTTTTCAATCTGCTAGTGTAGCACCTGTGCTTGCATGTGCAATGGATTTTATCCCATTGAATTGTGGACTTGTCTACCTCTTTCCCACTCCTGAGAGCTCCTGGAGGGTAAGAGACTTATTACTGGTCTCCATATCTAGCATTTACCACATATTTGATGCCCGACAAATGTTTTCTAAATGCGTGAATAGCAATGATCACATAAGAATAATGTAAATAGATTTTTCAAGTCGTGATGCTCCTGTTAGAATGCTCCATACAGGCCAGGCTCGATGACTCAGCCTGGAATACCAGCACTTTGGTAGACCAAGGCGAGTGGATTGCCTGAGCCCGCAGGTTTGACACCAGCCCGGGCAACTTGTCGAGACCTTGTTTATACAATAAATAATAATTTTTAAAAATTACCCGGGTGTGGTAGTGCACGCCTGTATTTTCTACTCCTTGGAAGGCTGAGGTGGAAGGATCGCTGGAGCCCAGCAGGTCAACACTGCAGAGGCTGTGAGCGTGCCACTGCACTCCAGCCTGGGCGACAGAGTGAGACTCTGACTCAAAAATGAAAAAAAAGAAAAGAAAAGAAAAAGAATACTCTGTACAAAGAATCTACTGCTCTGATCAGAAAGAGCATTATAAATATGGTTAAAAATATAGAATCCCAGAAACACACTGTGATTTGCATCTAGAGTTAAGCACAGGGTCAACAAAAATCTCAAGAAATTTGCCAGAAGATTTAAATAAGTCATAAAGAACTCATTGGTCTGTTCAACAGACTACTGTGTTTACCAGAAACTTGCATTCTCACTACCAAGTTCAATAGACACTTTATTGGGTGCTAGAGGTTTAAGATGCATACAGTAACACAAGGCCCCTTTCTAGGATGTGCTCTCAGTCTAGAGGGATGGAAGATGTGCTAAGAGATAATTTCAAAAAAATGAATAAAGTACTAATATAGGATTACATGTAGGGTTATTTGCACATAGAGGAAAGAACTCTCAGTCTAGAGTCAGAAGGAGTGGTAGACAAGGCTTCACAGAGTTGCTGATAAATATCATCACTAATAAGGAAAAGAGCATTTCACATGAAGTTGAGAACATGCAAGAAAGTAGAGGTATAAAGGACGTAGAAGGGTAATAGGGACTGGAAATGGGTAAAATGGGGAAATGGCAAGGAATTGACTGTGAGGTTGTGTTGCGCTATTCTAAGGAATTTGGGCTGGAGAAGCAAGAAAACATTTTTTTTTTTTTGAGTTGGAGTCTCACTCTGTCGCCCAGACTGGAGTGCAGTGGCCGCTCCCGGTCACGGCAGCCTCGACCTGCTGGGCTCCGGCGATCCTTCCTCCTCAGCCTTCCAAGTAGCCGGAATTACAGGCACGAGCTACCACGCCTGGATGATTTTTTGATTTATTGTAGAGATGATGTCTCGCTGCCCAGGCGGGTCTCGAACCCGCGGGCTCAGGCAATCCACTCACTTCAGCCTCCCAAAGGCGCGGGATTACAGTCAATGGCGCGGGATTACAGGCTGAGCCACCGAGCTGGGATAAGAAAACATTTTTATGACAGTCTGAGAAACAACAAAGATCGTTTTAATAGAAGGACGGTGCAGCTGCTGCTCCCTGGCTCCTTTAAAAGTTTGAATTTCTATTCCTTAGCAAGGAATTTTATATTAATTTAAAAGATGGAATGGATACAAGCAAATGTTTTCTACTCTTGTATAGAACCTGTTGTTAATCTGAACGAGAGAGCTGGAGGCTGAATTGACTCTATGAGAAAATATGGAAATAATTATTTTTCTATCTTCCCCTTCTCCTGCTCCCTAAGGAAGCAGAAAAAGCCCACCCTCTCCACTTCTACCTTGCCATATGTGGAAAACCCTGTGGTTCTTTCCTTCTACTGTTCTGTCTATTGATACTGATTTTTTGAGTGTGTATATGCTAAACCACTAATTTGGATTATCTCATTTAATTATCTTATAACTCAGAAAAGTAGTTTCCATTGTTTGGGTCTCATTTAAGACCTTAAGAGATGTGACATCCAGAGGAGAAGGCAAAATAAATCATAGAAAGACAGTGTGGAGCCAAGGCCATAGGTCAAATCTTAGGAGACAGTGTCACTAAATCAAAGGAACCTCAGGTATAAAAAGAAGTGTTTCAGGATTCAGGACTTGTGGAAAGGAGGCATACTCCAGGCTTCAGTGGAGAGCAAAAAGGAAGGGCTCTGTGTAGTTGCCTGGAATATTCACAGTTATATGTGACTTGCTTGACTTTTAGGCTCTACCTGGGCCATAGGACAGGGGTCAAGTGAGGAATGGGCTTCATTTAAAAGATGGAATGCATACAACTTAATCACAGGCAGACATTAGGTGTTTTTTTCGCTAATATATAATGTTTATTTTAGGAAGGAAATTTTAAGCCACAGGTAGAAAGTTCTAATTGTCAAATGATATGGATCGATGAGCCCAAGTCTGAGGTGGCTTGAAAAGGCTAGCATGAGAGAGAGCACATTCGAGAGTCACTAAGTCATGCTCTACCTGGGCAAATGTCTTTGACTGTGAATAACATGGGTCCACACTCTAGGCTAGTGGGGCAAATTCAACCCATGACATGATTTTTTAGAGCCTTGTAGCTAGAAATAATTTTTATATTTTTAGAGGTTGAGTGTGTTGGTTTATGTCTGCAATCCCAACTCTTTGGGAAACCAAGGATGAAGGATCACTTGAGGCCAGGAGTTTGAGACTAGCTTGGGCAACATAACAAGAACCTGTATCTATAAAAAATAATTTTTAAAAATGTATCCAAACATGTGTCTGCAGTTCCAGCTATTTGTGAGGTTGAATCTGGAGGATCACTTGAATCCAGGAAGTCAAGGCTGCAGTTAGATATGATTGAGCCACTGCACTCCTGCCTGAATGATAGAGCAAAAACCCTGTCTCTAAAAAAAAAAAAGAAAGAAAAAGAAAAAGAAAAAAGAAAATTGTATAACAGACACCGTCACATAATATGGGATAGAGGCTCTGTCATCTATAAAGCTGAAAATACTTTCTTGCTCTTTGCAGAAAAAGTTTATCATCTACAAGTTTACCAGCTCCTTGTAGAGATCATATGGCTCACCCCCCAGCTTTCCCCAGTCTGACAAGATAGAAGCTTTTCCATCCAAGATCTTGTTTCTGCTCTCACTTGCTCTATGGTATGAATGTTCTACAGTCCATGAAGCAAATCAGCAGATTCCATTTCAACTCTTAATGGATTGTGACACAAAAACCACTAGTGCAAATGAGGCCCTTTCTGGAAGTCCCTGCAGAATTAAACAGCACATGGAGACCAAACCACCAACCTTTAATGTTGTGAGGTGGCACTTCACCAAGACCTTTAGAAGTTTTAATTGCTGTTGTCTTTTCCTAGAGATAAACAGTTGCTGGTGCTGTCAATCTGTCACTTTCACAAGCACTAAATTCATGAAGAATTCATAGGAAGCTGCTGTAAATGTCATGCATTTCAAAGAAAGCTTTTTAATCAATTTAAAAAATAATGTATACAAATCAAAACTCATGAGATTTACCTAATATCCTCCTCTATTGATCAAGGAACTATTATTGATGCTTGCATTATTTCAGCTTTAAACTCCAGAGTTGACAATAATATATATCAAGAGCTCAGAAACCAAAGATCGTTCAGAAACTCATGTCTCATTTTATACTTATTATGATAAAAATAATAATAGCAAGAGCACTATATCACCTCAGATTTCTATGAAAATTTGCATTTTTCTAAGTATTTGTATAAATACATTTCATTTAATTCACATAATGACCGTACGAGGTATGAATAGCAGCAGTTAATGTTAAATCTTTTTCTTCAGTAGAGGAGACTATACTTAGCAAGATTAAATAAGTAATCAAGTCATCAAGCAAAAAATGGCAGAAGAAGGACAAAAGTAAAATTATTTGGACTTCTGGGTCATGATACTTCTACCATACCAGCATAATATTTGCCTAGTAGCATGAAAAAATTTGATATTTAAAAATTATAATTATAGATTTATAATGATTAAAATGCATAACAACTAAAAATATTTTTAAATTTTCTTAAATGGTAGCATTACTACTTCATGACTTTGAGCAAATTCAATAGGCCTAAAAAATAAAAGTAAATTCTAAAAATGTTTCATGTTGATCAATTCCAATTATTAGTCTCAGATAAATATTTTTCCTCTTCACTCCAATTCTTCAAAAGGTAGAAACAACTGTTTAATTACTTCCCTGGATGGATTTCTCATGAGCTAGTTATCTTTCTCACAATCACCTAAGGCTGTGATACTGGTTTAAGAGATTCTTTTCCAATAAACTTCAAAAACAATTTTTAAATCCTGTCAAGTTCCTTTGGAAGTTGTTTTGGAGTTGACTGCTATACTACATGTTTGGTGGAAAAAGTAAATGCATTGTAAATTATCAACTCAAAAGTTGAAACTGAAATAATCACATTATTATTTTAAAGGCTACCCACAGTTAATTAAAAATAAAATTTTCAATAAAGTATTCTAGTAATCAGTTAATGTTAACAAAAGATACATTTGAAAGGTGAAAAAAACTGTACTTTATTGCATCTCAGCTTAGTTGTGAAATTGTTCAAGGAAAGGTTTACATGTTGGTTACAAAATAAAACATTCCGCGTTCAATAGTAAATTAAAAACAAAAGAGAAAAAGAACAGCCTGGCAACATATGAAAAGAAAGGGCAAAGCATTTGTAAATGAAGCATTTTATGTAGTACTGATTTTAGACAAAAATATTCATAATAGTGGTCTTCATCTGGAATATACTTAGTTGGTGAATCTTAAGAAAAATAAGAGAACAATATAATTCCCTTCTAAAGTCAATTCTATTTGTTCCGTTCTACGAACATTTTTAAGTGAATCAATGTTACTTTTCTAAAAAAAAAGCAAAAAAATCTCAATATATAAAACTTGGAAAACAGAAATACATAAGGAAGAAAACAATTATTATCATATTAATTATCTTTCAAATATTTCATTATTTTTCCTAGTTTTTTTGTTAACAGAAAATATTCTTCACTCATAATGTGCTGGATTGAGAGAGCTACCAGTGAAGTAGTTAAGTGGCAAACACTGGACAGGACTAGAGGAATCTTGAATCTTTGAATTTGAATAGGGTGTTTCAAAGACAGGGGAAAAAAAGAAAATGTATTTAAACCATGTGGTGGTAAGCAGATAAGACTGACAATGAACTCTCACTCTTGCATCCCCCAGTCTCTTCTGAGTCTGATTCTTCAGCTGCCCTTCCCTGTTTCCTCATTCTCTTTCCTTTTTTTTTTTCTTTCTTAGTTTTATTTTATTATAGACAGGTGGGGTATAAGTAAGGACTAACTACACAAGTAAGCTGCATGCAGGTGAAGTTTGGGCCTCCAACTGGCCCTCTCTTCCCCTGGTTTGGGATACGTTTTGTGTTGTTACATGCTTGCCTTCTCTTCCCTGGCAGTGCCCAGCGACTGCCACTTCCTCCCTTGTACTAATGTGATTAATATTCAGGTCCCACTTATGAGTGAGAACATGCGGTATTCAGTTCTTTGTTTCTGTGATAGATCACTAAGTATGATGGTCTCCAACTCCATTCAATTTTCTGCACAGTCTATGATTTGGTTCTTCTTTATGGTGGAGTAATATTCCGTTGTGTATATGTACCACATTTTGTTCACCCAGTCCACTTTCAATATGCAGTAGGGTTGGTTTCATGTTTTTTGCTATTGTGAATAGTGCAACTATGAACATGCACGTGCAGGTGTCTTTTTTGTAAAACGATTTATGTTCCTCATGGTATGTTCTCAGGAGAAGCATAGCTGGGTCATGTGGAAGATCGATTTTTAGTTCTTTTTAGGAATCGCCACCCTGCTTTCTAGGGAGGTTGAACTAGCCTGCACACTCTCCAACAGTGTTGAAGAATTCCATTTTCTCGGCACATGTGCCAGCATCTGTTGTTTTTTTATTTGTTAATGATGGTCATTCTTACTGGAGTTAAGTGGTATCTTGTTGTAGCTTTCATTTGCATTTCTCTGATGATTAGTGAGGCTGAGCATATTTTCATGTATCTGTTGGCTGCTTGTATATCTTCTTTTGAAAAGTGTCTATTCATGTCCTTAGTCCACTTTTTAATAGCATTGTTTGTTTTTTCCTTTCTCATTTGAGTTCCTTGTAGATACTGGATGTTAGGACTTTATCAGATACACAATGAGCAAATATTTTTCCCATCCTGTGGGTTATCTCCCCACTCTATTGATGGTTTCTTTTGCAGTGCAGAAGTTTTCGGTTTGATGAAGTCCCACTTTTCAATCTTAGCTTTTATGGCATTCACTTTGGGGGATTTGATCAAGAATTGATTGCCTACTCCATGTGCATAAGAGTGTTTTCTACATTTTCTTCTAGAATTCTTATAGCTTGAGCTTTTACATTTGCGTCTTTGATTCATTTTGAGTTGATTTTTATATATGATAATATGTTGGGGTCCAGTTTCATTCTTTTGCATATGATCAGCCAGTTTTCCTAGCACCATGTGCCAAATATGGTCTTCTTTCCCCAGTGGTTGTTATTGGTGGCCTTGTTGAAGATGATTTGGTTGAGAGACTGAGTTATTGCTTCCAGAATCTCTGTCATGTTCCATTGGTCTATACGACTATACTTGTATCAGTACCAGGCTGTTTTGGTTACTATAGCCTTGCAGTAAAGTTTAAAATCTGGAAGTGTGATAGCTCCTGCTTTGTTGCTTTTGCTGACAATTGTTTTGTCTATTCGTGCTCTTTTTTGTTTCCATGTGAATTTCTGTATTGTTGTTTCTAGGTCTGAGAGAAATGATACTGGTAATTTGATGGCCATTGCATTGAGTCTGTAGATTGCTTTAGGTAGAATGGACATCTTGACAATATTGATTATTCTGATTCATGAGCATGGAATATTTTTCCATTTGTTTGGGTCATCCTTGATTTTTTTGCACAGTATTTTGTAGTTATTTTTGTAAAGATCTTTCACTTCTCTGGTTAGGTGGATGCCAAGGTATTTCTTTTTGTGGGTGTATGTGTGTGGCTATTATGAATGGCATTATGCTCTTTATTTGGTTCTCAGCCTACTGGTTGCTGGTGTATAGAAATGCCGTTGTCTTTTGCACATTGATTTTGTAGCCTGAGTCTTTACCAAAGTCAATTATCAGCGCACGGAGGCTCTTGACAGACTCCCTAGGGTTTTCAAAATTTAGAATCATATCACAGACCAATAAAAAACCAGGAAACTGACTCAGTCATAAGAAATCCAACCACCAAAAAAAAAAAAAAGAAAAGAAAATCCCTGGACCCATTGGCTTCTCAGCTGAATTCTACAAGACATACAGGGAGGACCTGACACCACTCTTCTAGAAAGTATTCAAGGCAATCAAGAAAGATGAAATTCTCCTCAACTCATTTTATGAAGCCAACGTCATACTGATACCCAAACCTGACAAAGCTCCAACAAGGAGAGAATTGCAAAACAATCTCCTTGATGAACATAGATACAAAAGTTATAAGCAAGAGTCTAGCAAATCAGATCTGACAACACAACTCAAGGGTCATCCACCATGACCAGGTGGGCCTCATCCTGGGATGTAGGGCTGATTCAACATTTTGTCACTGGGCAGAAACTGGAAGTGTCCCCCTAAGAATAGGAGCAAGACAAGGATGCCCACTCTTACCTCTCCTATTCAGCATAATGTTGGAAGTCCTAGCCAGAGCAATCAGACAAAAGAAGGAAATCAGGGGTCTCCAAATAGACAAAGAGGAAGCAAAGCCATTCCTCTTTGTGGACAATATGATCCTTCTTTTTATGTACAATAACCTTTGGTTTAAGCTAGGAAATATTTTTCTCTGTTGCTGCAACCAAAGAACCATAACTCACCCATATGTTATTTTGTATCCTACTTTTAATTTACAAATATTTATTTGCAATAACATTTCATTACATGCATGTAAATTAACAAATATTTATTTGTTAATAATATTTCATCACATGTATGTATCAGAAATTTTTAACCAGACTCCTAGTGTTAGATATAAAATGACACTTCAATGCTAGCTTTGTATTTAGGTCTATGCTTGTATGTATGATTATTTTCTAAGGTTATATTCTGAGGTAAAATTGCTGAATCAAATATTATGGAATTGTTAAGAATCTTGTTTTTAAAAATGTTAACTACACTCTATTCTGAATTGTATTTGTGTATATTTCTCATGTTTTTACTAACATAATTATAAATTTTAAAATATTTTACTAATTCAACAGGAAAAAAGGTGGTAATGTCCTTATTTAAATCCATATATTTCTTTCATTCCAAAGGGATATTATCTTTTTTACTCTTTACATTGAGTCTGAGCAACAGCATAAAAACAGATATTTTGTCTCTGATAAGCAATGTGAACCAGTGGTTTGTAAACGAGTGAGGTTTATAAAATATTTAGGATGTGATATGAAATTGCATTTGTGAATTTATTTAGACTCATATATTTATCTAAATTTGGAAATCTTACTATATAAACAACTTGTTTGTTTATCTTTTCATTTATATAACAGGAATGCTTATATTCATTTCATACATCTCTCAAAAGGGTTTAGTTACCTTTAGTAAAAAAAAATTATTGTGAATTCTTTAGAGAAAGGCTTTTTTTTATTTTGTGTGACCAATTTGCTCTAGGAATCACTCTACAATTTAGTACTCTGGATCTCACATACGCATTTAAAGCATAATGTAGTCATATTGGGGTACGATTCAGAAACTCAGGAACATGTTTTCCTATTTCCTGTGTGTTTTTGTTTATTTGGTTCTGGGTAACATGTTAAGAAAAAGACACTGCAATTTAAGTATCTACTTAACGGCATATGTCATTCAGGCATTTGTTAAGACTGTGGTCAGTAGACGTTACACAGTGAAAAGTGACTTTAAATGTAGTCATCTTGAATTCAATACAGTTACTGAATTTAATTTGTCAAATTACTAGTAGAAGAAAATTCCATTTACAAAATAAATTATAGGATAAGTTTGCAACCGTTTTCACATTGGTGTTTTTAGAAAATGACTGTAGTCAGTTAGGAAACAGAAAAAGAATCTATAAACCTAAAGGCTAAATACAAAGAAATTGAGACTAAATGAAAGATACATAAGAATGCACATACAGACATATATCCACATTGCTTATTTTTGTATAAAATGGTGATAGAATTAGGACTAGGTGGCATCATTGGCAGTATGACTTAGGCTCCGAGTTGTAGGAGTAACGCAAGTTAAATCTTTTTTATCTGAGTATATACTTTGTTTTGGGGACTGGAGCTCAGGAAATTCTATTGCCAGGAACTCTCCTGTTTGCTTAAAGCTCAGTTCACGTCCCCTTTAATTTTATTCTTGTACTGCAATTCTAGTATTGGATTTTTTTTTGGTCTCAATGCATTATATGAGACCTTGTTCTACACCTTCCTGATGTTCAGTTTCTACTAGAGGTATATATCTTGAGTTCTTTGTGGTTTAATTTTGCAGGCAACTTTCAGACTGAACTTTGTTTAATAGCAATGAAATACAATTACAGTCATGAGCTGCCTCTTGACATTTTGGTCAGTGACATACCACATGTACAAAAGTGATCCCTTAAGATTGTAATATTGTGTTTTTACCATACCTTTTCTATGTTTAGATATGTTTAGATACACAAATACTGTTGTATTACAATTGCTTACAGTATTCAGTAGAGTAACATCCTGTACAGGTTTGTAGCCTAGATTCAATAGGCTATACCATATAGCCTAGGTATGTAGTAAGATATACCATCTAGGTTTGTGTAAATACACCCCATGATGTCACTTGCACAATGAAAAAATTGCCTAATGATGTATTTCTCAAAACATATCTCTGCCATTAAGTGACATGTGACTATATACACAAACCAAAACTTAGAAGAGATTCAGTGTTTTCTTATTTCTGGTTTGATTTAGAGATGCCTCTACCTACTCTATCCAGCAGTAAGAATGGGTCATATTGCTTACTGAAATGTGAAGTGTGTAAATTTTTTAAAAAAGTTTTAAAAAGAGAGAAAATTTTGATCCTTGGCATTAATGGTAGTCATTAAAAGAGATTACTTGACCAACCAGTATAGAAAATTATGACTGCCCCTTCATTCATGGAAAGACAATAATTTCTTCTTTTAAAAAAATTTTTGCCGGGCTCGGTGGCTCAGCCTGTAATCCCGCGCCTTTGGGAGGCTGAGGTGAGTGGATTGCCTGAGCCCGCGGGTTCGAGACCCGTCTGGGCAGCGAGACCTCATTTCTACAATAAATCAAAAAAATCAGCCGGGTGTGGTAGCGCATGCCTGTAATTCCGGCTACTTGGAAGGCTGAGGCGGAAGGATCGCCGGAGCCCAGCAAGTCGAGGCTGCAGTGGCCAGGAGACAGAGTGAGACTCCAACTCAAAAAAAAAAAAAAAAAATTTATTTTGAAAATGTGGGAACAATTCAGGGTTAGGTGCACAGATGTTCATTACGCAGGTAATGGTACATACAATAATTTCAGTTTCCTTGTAGACATCAAAGGTAGGTAGATAATAGACAGATAGATGGACAGATGAATATAGAAATGCATATAAACATACATATGTCATACAATAAATAAATGGATAAATTTTAGATAGATGAATGGCTAAATAGATGATATTTAGATGCTGGCTAGTTAGCTAGAAAGATATAATCAAGGATGTTGATAACTCCACTTCCCATCAGTTCTCTTATTTTCCTATTATTCACTGATGAGTTATAAGATATCACTGCAATGATTCTCAACTACTTAGTAACCATACTATTATTCTCAAAAATCAAAAACAATGACTAACTAACATGATTTGAGTTGTAAGTTTTTTTCCACTTTTATATACACATTGTACACAGACATGCATTTGAAATGGTGGAAGAATCATTTGGAAGTATGTTTGAAAATAGCTTGAACTTTCTATGAAATATAAAGCTATTAGCATGATGAAACCCAAGGAGAACTAGACTTTGAGTCAAGATACTTAAGTCATTCCAACATTACTACCAACTAACATTGTGACCTGTAGCCTTAACTAAATTAGTTTTCTCATTTAGAAAATGAGAATTGGTCTTAAGATGTTCCATTCAATTTGACATCCTGTGATTTGTTTTACAAATTTGTTAATGTTCTAAAATGTCATATGGCTTCAAAAGTGAAATAACTTGAACAATATTAATATTTTGGATATATTTAAAAATAAAGTCCATTTTATACATATTGTTTGTATTCTGTGTTAATTGTACTCTACTTTCCCTGTGGAACTGGTAGTGTCCATTATGCAAAAAGGAAATTTTAAATTTAGATTTGACTTTTTAAAATATGCTATCAATTGAAATTGCACAATGCTACATAATGATATTTCCAACAGATGTTATGTAAAATACAGTACTATAACTACTGAATATTCAGGCATATCTAGTGCAAATCTTGCAAAATTCTTAGTGACACTTTGAAAAAAAATTAGAATGCTTATAAGAAGCAATACACATGAACATGAATTCTTTGTTCCAAACACTACAGAACAAAATATAAGACTCTGACTCTGTTTTGGCCGGGCTCAGTGACTCAGCCTGTAATCCCACGCTTTGGGAGGCCGAGGTGAGTGAATTGCCTGAGCCCGCGGGTTCGAGACCCACCTGGGCACCTCATCTCTACAATAAATCAAAAATTAGCCGGGCATGGTAGTGCACGCCTGTAGTTCCAGCTACTCGGAAGGCTGAGGCGGAAGGATCGCCGGAGCCCAGCAGGTCAAGGCTGTGGTGGCTGGGAGCGGCCACGGCACTCCAGTCTGGGCAACAGAGTGAGACTCCAACTCAAAAAAAAAAAAAAAAAAAAAGACTCTGACTCTGTTTTATAATATGTATATAAACTGCATACTAAGCTGATGTCTTTAATTCAAGGTAAATAGAAAAGTTTATGGTGTCAGTAGCATCTGTACTTCAAACCTTTTTTTTCCCTAGCCCTAGCAATGAAATTTCAATATTCTACCCACATTCTTTCAGGCAATCTTTCTTATGACAGAGTTATGGCCACAGATTGCATGCTTGGGACAGAGAAAAGCATCATCATTTAAGAATGCAGTCAAATCCCTGATTTGGTAAGTGCATAATGTTCTAACCAATACAGTTAAATTGGAAAGGAAAGCTCAGGCTGGACATGATGACTCAAGCCTGTAATCCCAGCACTTTGGGAGGCCAAGGTGAGGGGATTACGTGGGGGTTCAAGAAAAGCCTGGGCAACTTGGCAAGACCTCTTCTCTACAATAAATAAAAAAAATTCGCCAGATGTGGTAGTGCACACACCTGTAGTTCCCGCTACTTGGAAGATTGAGGTGGAAGGTTGACCTAAGTCCAACGGGTCAACACCGGGGGGGGGCAGTGAGTGTACCACTGCACGCTAGCCTGGGCAATGGAGTGAGACTCCAACTCAAAAAACGAAAATAAAACAAAAATAAAGAAAACTCAGGATGGGATATAGCCTCGACATTCACAGTGGTACATCCTGCGAATGTGAACATTTCTTAAATTGATAAACACTGTTATTATATAATATATTTTCTTTCACAAAATGCAGTAAAATAATAACCCCAATAAATAAATATCATTAATTTTGTCCTCCTCTCTTTAATCTGGGCCAATCCTTCATATCTTCAGCTTTCCTAGGGAGAAATTTCCTGGCCAATACCTACCTTGGATCTTAGAGCTCCTTAAAAATCATTCAATTTTCTTAATAATTTGTTACTAATTTATTGCTTAATAGCTGTTCCAGAGCTGCAGGCTCCTTTAATTCACAGACCAAGCCAGGGTTGTTCACCACCGTGCCTCCCATTCCAGCACAGTACTTGTCACAGAGTTGCTGAGTAAGATTTTATTTTCCTTAGGATGAACAATTAATGACTCAGAGTATGCATGTGACTTATTCATATCCTAATGAAAATAGCAATGTGTAATAAGAAATAAAAAATTAAGTTAGGATGCAGGTTCTGGACAGTAACAATGTCCACGCACTAGTAACAGATTCACACCTGAGCCTCAGTCTTAGAACACACAGTATTTTCTTTTTTTTTGAGTTGGAGTCTCACTCTGTCGCCCAGACTGGAGTGCAGTGGCCGCTCCTGGTCACCGCAGCCTCGACCCGCTGGGACATCCGGCGATCCTTCCGCCTCAGCTTTCTGAGTAGCCGGGATTACAGGCGCGGGCTACCACGCCCGGCTGATTTTTTGATTTATTGTAGCAATGAGGTCTCGCTGCCCAGGCGGATCTCGAACCCGCGGGCTCAGGCAATCTACTCACCTCAGCCTCCCAAAGGCGCGGGATTACAGACTGAGCCACCGAGCCCGGCACACACAGTGTTTTCAAGGTTTTAACCAAAAAAAATTTTTTTAATTTTTTTGAGTTGGAGTCTCACTCTGTTGCCCAGGTTGGAGTGCAGTGGCACGCTCACGGCCAACACAGCCTCCACCTGCTGGGCTCAGGTGATCCTTCCACTTCAGCCTTCCCAGTAGCTGGAACTATAGATGCACACCACCACGCCCAGCTAATTTTTTGTGATTTATTGTAGAGATGAGGTCTCACCAAATTGCCAGGCTGGTCTCGAATCCCTGGGCTCAGGAAATCCTCTGGCCTCAGCCTCCCAAAATGCTGGGATTACAGTCTGAGTCACCACGACCCTTAACCAAAAATTTAATGAATTTTTACAAGTCTTATTTCCTTTTGAGGACCAATGAGGAGTTAAAACTGTGATCGTTACATGCCAGTGTCCTTAACTTAATACTGTGAGTATATTTGTTTCACCACTTACTGGTTTTATGATCATAAGAAAGTTATGCAGCCTCTAGAAACCTCGGTTTCTTTACCTGCATAATGAATATTGCAATTCCTTGTACGTTTGAATCCCATGTGTTGTTCTTGAGAATTGAAGGAATTAATTTGTATGAAAAATTTTTGAGGAGTCCTCTACAACTGTATGGTGTTTGCATAAACTGTGATTAGAGCATGATGCCATAGTTATTTCAAAGCAAGTTGTAACTGCAATGTTGTCTGCTTGAGGAAATATAAAACAAGAATCTGTTATCTCATAGCTATTTCATTCCAGTTTTTAGCACTGATGATGGCAATCAATGAATCTACAAGGAGACTTGTGCCACAGAACACGTGATGCAGCTTTACCTGACTGGGAGCCATGCTAAGAAGCCGAGTTTGTCTCAGTCTTCTTGCAGATTCAGATGTTCCAGAGGAAGAAAAACCTCCTAAGAAATACAATACTACTGTTCATATTAAAGATTGTGATGTCTCCCATGGCATCAATTTTAACTAAGCACAATCCTTTTAAAAAATTCTTTGAACATTTATGCAATTAATTCAAATGCAAAAACCAATTAACTGTATATCCCATAATCAAATCAGTTTCAAATGAGTGCCCCAAATTTCAAGAGGCTTTGCAAGTACTAGCACAGTGAAATGGAACAAATAAAGTATTTGACGCCAGCATAGGCAACATTTTTATTAATTTTTAAGACCTAAACAGAGCTGAATAAAATTATGCAATTTACAAAAAAAGTCCAGGTTAGAATAATCATACTATTTTAATTAACCAGCATAATTGTAGCTTGGTATGTATCAGAGGTATGGGACTTTGTTGAAGAAAGACATCAAGGAAACTTGGTTTCCATAGGTATTAGAGTCAGGTTCTGTTTAAATGCCTCTTAAAACTAGCTGTGAGTTCTTAGATAAATTAATTAAACCCATTGGGGTTTAGGGTTGTTTCAAGAAAAATGCCAGATATGGGTCTGCACTGAGTGTTGCCCCACCAGCAGGAACTCTTGTTAATTCCATGTACTTGGGGTCAGAAATCATCTTTGCATATACTCCCATGTCCTGTTCTCAGGTATCCACATGTGGGCTAGACAAAAGTATCTACTAATAGACTGAATACATGAGCAATGCAACTTATTATTTTCCTAATGATCTCTCAATAATAGATTGTGCCTTTGATTATAATATTGTTCCCTTATTGTGGAGTGGGACACAGCGTTGCCTGGGGTGCTAGCTCAACTGAATGTCAAGGCAACAGAAGCCAGGCAGTGCGTGTGACTTCAGAAGCCCTGGAAATGTCCCTTTTCCATGAACAGTCTTGGATGCTCTTTCCTACCTTTTTTTGTTGATATTTAAAGCGAAATTGATATATCCCAGTACTTTCTCTTTAACGTGAGAATGCAAATACAATGGGAGGGGAGTCCCTGCAGAAAGATTTCAGTACAAATAAAGAATCTTGGAGCGGGTTTTGATAGAGTGTCAGAAGAAAGGTTGCTGTAGGTTTGTGGCAGGAGAAGGGGAGCCTGCCCAAGGAAGCACAAGTGCCCAGCACAAGAGGATAGACTGACGATGGAAGCTTGCTCACTTTTTCAACAAAATATCAACTGTCTATTTAATTAATAGTTTCACAATTTCCTAGCCATGGGACTTGGTGGAAAAAATTATCCTCCTCGCGTGTCCACTTCCTCATCTTTATAATGTGAATAATAATACCTACCTTTTTTGTTGTAAAAATTAATTGAGTCAATACCTGTGAAGATTAGAATGCGGTTTTTTTTTTTTTTAGAATTTTTTGTTTTTAACAGTAAGTGTTAAGCCCTCAAAGTGTCCTCACAAAGAACTGTTTTCGTATCCTCATTGCTGGGTAAATAGGTAAAGTTGTGTTTTTCTTTAATCTTTGGTTTCCCAAGGCTAATTACTTTTGTAACTACTTCTAAGACATTAGTTGATAATAGTATACATCAATCAGTTCATTAAAAAGAGTGACATTTTGAAGATGAATTGTAACATACATAATCTGCTATAAATTTATTGATCTTTGCCATACATTATCTAGCGACCAGAATTTAGCTAGCTGTGCACAGTAAGACTTTTTAGAAGTGAAGTTATTTCAGTACTTGATACTGAGTCACCTGCAGTTAAGCAGCTGTCACCTTACTACCCAAATATACTGTGACAATTCTTTCCATTGTTATTTGGAAATGGTTTGCAATGTATACTGATGAGAAATCATTAACAAGTTTTCTAAGTGTTGTGATGTGCGAAGCCCTTTCTTGAATGGAAAGATCAATGTTCATTTTTATAAAAGCCTGAAAATAAAATTATCAGAAAGCAAGATAGTAAAATTAGCCTGTAGTAAGACGCCCAAGACTTGAAAGAGAAAGTTGACAACTCTATAGCAGAAGCTGTTGCCTATTTCTTCCTTTATCTCACAGCTCACTAGCAATGAAACAGAAAATTTCAAAACTAAAGTAGTTTGTACATAGCGATTTTCAGCATCCAAATAGAATAAAAGGATATACACTGAGGATGAAACAAGTAGGACAAAATTGTTGGAGTTACATATTTTTTTAAATTCTGTTTTCTCTGGACTTTAATGACTTTTTATTCATTCATATATTTATTCATTCATGATTCACTCATTCATAATGAAACATTTGTTGAGCCAGAAGATGTATATGGTAATGAGAATAATAAGTAATGCAATCCATACATACTCTCAAGGATTCCGTGGACTGTGAGAGGAAACATATACAGAGTAGGCAAGAAAATACAAAGAGATGAGTGGTAATTCTAGAAATACAAACAAAAGTTGGCTTAGCAGAAGGGGACTCTGCCTTGGGCTAGATGGTAGCTTTAGGAAGGCTTTGTTGTGGAAATGACATCTGGGTTTTGATGTCCTTTTCCATGGAATGCTGGACACTGCAGTCTTCTGACTTTGAAGTCGGGGGCTGAGCATTTCTGCTGCTTCTTGGTTCTCTTCCCCCACTTCCCTTTGGAGAGGTGAAAGGTGAGATCTCCATTAGTGAGGGATCTGCCTGATGCCTGAGGTCACACAGGGCCAGGACCTGGGCCTCTGCAGCTGAGATTTCTTGCCTGCCAGCCCCAAGCTCTTTGCCATGTCACAAGCTGTTTTCAATGCTTTCCTTTGGTTCTCTGAAAAGAGAGTGGGTAAACAATCAGAAAATAAGATGTAGCTCTTTGATAGTTTTTATTATTTCCTTTTTTCAGTTTTTAAAAATATACCATTTTATTACGATCATAAGTAAAAAAGGATTCATTCATCTTTATGGTTTTCAGTTTATTTTACAAGCCTTATTGTTCCATTTATAAAGCTAGCACATTTTCAATCACTTTAAAGGAGGTTTTTTAATAACTATCTGGAAGCAGTTATAAACCTTGTTAATTAAACTCCTTTTAGCATTCTTTTTTTAATTTTAAATATGTGGAGTACAACTCAGGGTTAGGTATACAAATGTCCATTATGCAGGTACCCTTGTTGATGAGGTGTGCCCCTCCCTCTCCTGGCAATTTCCCTTAACTGTCAATCCCACTCCCCCTATACCCTGGCAGTTTCCCACTACTGCCAATCCCTTTCTTGTAGTATTATGATAATTATTCCGGGTCTGCTTATGAGGAGAACATGTGGTATTCAGCTCTTTGTTTCTGTGATAGATCACTGAGTATGATAGACTCTAAATCCATCCAAGTTGCCATGAAGTCCATATGTTTGTCCTTCTTTATGGCTGCATAATATTCCATTGTATATATGTACCACATTTTTTATCCAGTCCAGCTTTGATGGGCAGCACTGTTGGTTCCATGTTTTTGCTATTGTGAATAGAGCTGCAATAATGCACAATTTATGTACACAATTTCTTTTTCAGTCATGAAACAGTTTCAAACCTTGCAGATGATTGGCTTTTTTTTCCTAATCATTACCACTTTTATATCAATTACTCTTTTTTGTTTTTTTGTTCAACTTTTTGAGCAAACAATATATAAAACTGAGAGAGAAATTGCAGTTTGTTCAAGGTCACATGATTGTCAATAAAACAAGGCATGTCCAAGCCAGGAAGGTCTTTCTCTAAGATCTTTACTTTCAACTTTATCTTTCCTACTGATTAACATCAAGATGAATCACATGGTTTCTGCTCTTAAGGATTTTATAATCTAGTAGAAAGGCATCAATAAACAAAATTAATACAAGGAAAGGAGATATATTATTTAATCATAATATATTAAAACAGAAGGAAGAAAAATTTTTATAAAAGTTTAGAAAAAGGATGCTCTACACTGTGGTCTTCTAACTTTGAAATGGGA
The DNA here is from genome assembly GCF_000164805.1 of Carlito syrichta. Taxonomy (NCBI): domain Eukaryota; kingdom Metazoa; phylum Chordata; class Mammalia; order Primates; family Tarsiidae; genus Carlito; species Carlito syrichta. The sequence goes on along the minus strand of NW_007247177.1, from coordinate 508,015 downwards.
GGCTGGGCATTTCTACTTGCTTCTTAGTTCTTATTCTTTGTCTACAGTTTGAACTGGACCTTGCTAGTATCACAGGGAGAAAACTGAAAAAAAAAAAAAATCAAACCTCTAAATTTGGGAGGACTTGAGGAAATTGTAATATTTGTACTGCTATTTTTATAATGTATGTGATTCAGATATGTGGAGATGTTATGGGAATGGAAAAGAAGATTCTGAAAAGATCTGAAAAGTGATTGTATCTCATAGGGGCCTTAAATTATGATGTGTGTAGAATGAGAAGCTCATTTTGAATGACACATTGGTATATATAAAATGTATGTGCAGAATGGTGGTAGAAAGGACAGTGGGAGAAAATTATGGGTAGATTTGAATGTCCAGGCAAGTATTTAGACTTTTTTTCATATGCTGTGGACAGTTCTATAGCTATTTAACCAGAAGAGTGAAGTGATTCAAGTTGAGCTTAATCTTTTTCCTCCTAAAATAAAAAAGTCATTTGATCTCAAATTTTATCTTTTTAAAGATAAAGATTTAAAATACCATTTTCTAGAATCTGTTTTTATTTTAGTGCGTTCAATCAACATGCATTTAATAATGTGTTTAACACTTTTTTCCTGTCTAATTTTGAACTTGAGTTTTGAGCTGTATATCTCCGAAGGACTCAGGTTGTGTTTGTAGCACACAGAATCAGAGAGTCAGCAACTATGTTATGGAGTCAACTAAGAATTGAAATTTGGTCAACATTGTTTCACCTAAAGTTGACTAATTTTTTTTAATGGTTAAGAAAATGAGAATCACAATGTGATTCATTTAATAAATTGCAATTTTATTATCTAAATGTACAAGGTAGACAGAATGAAGAAAAGTATGTGGTTCTTTATGGATGATAATAAATAAGAAACATTTATTGAGTGCTTTCTGTCGTCTTCTCTGGGGAAAGAAGTCTCACCTGCATTGCAACTGATTTTCATGGTAGCCCTGGTAAGTGGTACTATCACAGACAAGGAAACAGAGATCTCAGAAGGTCAAGTGATTCACCCAATTTTGATTGTTGTTAATGGAGCCAACACCCCCATTTTCTGGGTTCAAAGGTAATGCTTTAGTCACTTCCACCCAACCTCATCACTCTTATTTGAAATATTTACTACACTGTATTTTTTGTGTGATGTGAGGAGCTATCTTTGTAAACAAACTATTCTATTTATGGCTGTATTCTGCCGAATAACCAAATTCTTACCATTTTTTACATGTTTAAATTCCACATTTTAGTGTAAAAAAATATTTTAATGTATAACCATAGTCTGATTGTATTTTGACTATTGTCATCTTAAATTTCTAATAAAATAGAAGGCAGAAGTAGTCACAAATTTATAATATTTGAGAGATGTCAGTATACATTTTAAAACCACCTTGCTTGATGTTACAGGAAACTTCATACTGGGTTTGAAAATAGAAATATTGTTATGCCCTGTGGCATTTTCTGACCTGTCATGATGCCACTCAGTTTCAAAATAACTATTCATAGATGTCGAGGATATTTTTGCTGAATAAAGAGGCCATTTTGGAAATGTGTGGAGGTTAATATTATGCACATGAAACTGCTCAGCTTTCTCACACCCTGTCAGATCTGAGCAATTATTCTACCATCTCACTGCCTGTCCCCGCCCCCACACCATTTCCTTAAATTGCTATGGAAATTAAATCGTGAGAGACACTCTTCTTGCAAAGATGCCTCCTTCAGAATTCTTTCTGCTCTGCCCTAGCCAATTTGGAATGGAAAATCATCCCACATTTCCATATAACTCAGAAAGGCCTGGGCCAGACCTAAAGGCATAATTTGCCTGACATCTGTGTTCCAGCATCATGTTGCATCAAAACAATCGTGATGCTCAGATGAAAGTAAGCATCCTGTTGTATTAACTGAAGCATTTAACAAGCTAATGTCAGTCACTTTCTATTCTCTCATCCATAGAATCACATCCCAGAAGGACAATTATACTTGTAAAAGTGCCCAATTCACATTACATTATTTCATGATCACATTGATACAGTGAATATATTTTCTATAATTTTGTTTTCATTTTTTCTTCCAAGGGGTGTTGTGTGTAGCACAGCGGAGGAGACTAGAGAATTTTTTTTAAGTCTTTATTTTAAAAGACTAGAAGTCTCATTCATGGAAGCAAGAAGCTTGCTGTTCACTTGCGGGAGCTAACCCTTTGCCACTCCTACTCAGTTTCCTATCTGATCCAGGTCATTAGTCAGGCCTGTTCTATGGCCATGTCGGTGGCCAACAATGACATAATCCAAAGTGTTGAAATTGAAATGGCCACTGGAGGCCAAACATCTGGATAGACCACTTTTCATTGCTAAATTCATAGGCAAGACATTGTTTCTAAAGTTCTGGAAACCCTCACATCTGCTCCTTTTTATAGTAACTGGCAGGACACTCACATTTCTAAACGCTGTAATGATCTTGACACTTCAGATACCTCTCCCATACAATGATCCCCTGTTCCCCAGCTATCACATGAAGAGTATTGATAGCAGAGGTATAGAATAACAGAGTAGGTGTAGCTGAAGGGCCTACTTAGGAGAGTAACTAAATTTAAGTAACTAAAATGCAATAGCAGGATAAGGAAAGTTTTCCTGATGGCCTCTTCCAAAACTAGTAACTACTGAACACTTGGCAGGTGCCACAATTTTATCCAAAAGTTTTGTCCTCTTGGGTAAGTGTTTGAGTTAAGGACTCTCTGAGACCCAGGTTGAAAGTTTCTAGTTTCAGTTATGGCTAAAAAAATAACTTTCTTCTCTATAAATACTGTACAAAGAAAAGTCAAGTTAGATAATAGCTCCTTACCTTTTGCAATTTAGATCACAAACAAAATATTTGATCTTGGTATTTTGGATGTGATGCCCATCAGAGTCTCAAATTATGGCTTTGTAAAATTAGAGCTTAGTTTAATTAAAAATTCTTCTTCCCAGTTCAATGGTAATCTCCATAGTCTTAGTTATAGCCATTATTATGCTTTTCCGTGTTTACTTTCTCTAGGTTCTTAAATGAAACACACCAAACTTCAGTGCCTTTCAACACTTGCAGTTAGGTCTGCCAAATTCAGTGAGCTGAGAAGATAAACCTAATTTGTGATCATTTTTTATTCACTTTCTTGTAAGTCTCTCTCCTGTCCCCAGTCTTTCATTCCCAGTCAGAAAACTTTCATGATTACCCCTGTTTTATTGTACCTGCCAGGCTTTCAATAACAATAGGAAAATTACTGCTCATTTTCTTTTTGGAAAACCAATATGTGTTTTTCTTCTATTGTTGGCAATATTGTTTAGAATGGAGTTTTCAGAAGCCCCTGAAATGACTTTTCCCGTCAAACAGTCACTGTTGGGTAACCGATGTGAGTCCCAAGCAGCCAAAGCTTTGGCCTAATTGAGCACTCAGGGTTTGTTATGCTGGTGTTCATCCAGCAAGATGGTTACAGAGACTCATGATTTATGATTTCACATCCTGGTTCCTTAAGTTGAAATTGGAAACAAATGTCTTGCATAGCTCCTACCACTCTTTTGGTGATTGCACAATGAGCTGTGGGAGGTTTTGATCTCTTTGTCATAGTGCATTTTGATGATACTTCATGGGCATTGTGCCGGGTAAAAAGCCAAATAATGAAGTTTATATATACATTCTTGTAGTTAGAAAAAAGGCCTTCTTTTAGTTACTCTGAAAAGACTATAACCACAGCAGAATCATGGATGTAATAGAGATAGTTGCTATTTGGAATTTTAGTAGTGTAACTAGTTTTACACTAAACATTTAATATTAATGATAATTTTAAATAATTATTTTTTCATCTTCTCCTTGATTATCATGGCATCCTTTTTACCACAAAGAATATCCAGATCAAGTACTGCCCCACTATTTTTCTTAATTTCTATGATTTCTTGATTTTGAATTGGGTGTATTTATGTTACCAAAAAAGTTATAAAATTAGTAATTTATTTTATATTTGATACTATAAGGAGGGGAGAAAAGCTGTTGCTCCCCAGTCCAGATTTAGCCTTATTAATAATTTTGGAAATTTGGGCAAACTATTTCAACTCCCTAAACCTCAGTTTCTTTATCTGTAAAATAAGACAATTATAAGAACTCTACATTTTTTCTTAATGCTACAATTCATGATTCTATGTTGAAGAGTTTTGTTTTATTCTACATTATTTTACACTGAAAACATAGTGGCAAAAAAAAAAACTGGTTCTAATGTGTAGAAACTTACAAATGTACAAAACAGAAAACACATATGATAAATAAGAAGAGGAAATGACACACACACAACTCCTCCTGTCCTGAATGAGTAAACATAGCTTTCATGACAAAGTGAGGGATAAAATCTAAATATAATAAGATTTTCTTTCTTGCATTAATTGATAAATGTTATGAATTTAGTTGCACATTCTTTGATTTCATATTTCTTATTTCAATGTTATGATATAGTGAAAGAATATTGGGTCTACTTTTCCAAATTTGTTTCTTGGAGGCCTATGTGAACTCAGCTAAATTTATTTACACTGTTTTCTTCTACAAAATTAGCAAGCTTGGACTTAATTATCTCTAAGGCTTTTTATGCTTCTGAAAAGTTTATGCTATGACTAGATGTATGGGGTAGATTTGTAGTGTGAATTTTAGAGTCAGGCAGATCTGGGTTAAAATTCTAGCTTTTTTTTTTTCTAGCTGTGTGAACTTGGTTAAGTTACTGGAGTAACTGCGGTCATTGGGTCTTCTTTTTATATTTGGTAAAACCTCAGTACCTTAACAAAATAAAGGTTATCACTCATTTAGCAGTCTGGTGCCAGTATTCCTGGTAAGGAAGCCACTTCTCCTGTGTGTGGCTCAGGGACTTTGTTTCTTCAACTTTGTTACTTTACTAGTTCAAGGTCTTGGAGTCTTCGCTACTCAAATCTGAGGAAAGCAATACAGTAGAGAAGCCTTGTTTTCTTTACAAAAGCCTTGGCCTCACTTGTGTTCACACTCTTCTGCTGAGAATTAATATATGGTTATTCTTTCATGCAGGGAGGGCTACACCAATAGGTCTCATCAATATCTCCTAGAGACCGTTCCAGAAAGACAAATGTTTTGTGGACACAGTAGGTATTCAGTATGTTTTCATTATCTGCTTTCCCTCCTCTCCTGATTAGAGTCCTGTCTTTCAGATTTTAGCAGAGGAATGAGAAAAAAATCAAACTAACTCTGATAGGCAGAACTGTCTCATTCTGAGACATCATATTCTGAATGACATATATCAGATCAGATTGGTACATGGCTATATGCTAATATGTAGAAGACATTTGGAAGATACTGTGCTACTATGAAGTGGACTAGAAGTGACTAGAGATTCTGCAAATAACAAACTTTCTCCTTGAAACTGTTTCTGATATACCATGTATTTCATTGTCACAACAAAATAATTTCTTGACTTATCAAGTAAATTTACAAAAAAAATTCAGTTTTATATAAATAAATCCAAAGTTGTGGTATAGCACTATTTTCAGATGCTTCTGAGTCAAAACTGTGTTGTTTTGTTTGCCTTTTTTTTTTTTTGGTATGTCACAACAGCAGTAATATGCTTCAGGAATTTTATCACATTTCTTAGGGATTACTGCTTACAAATAAAACAGCCCCTAGCTTTCAGCTTCATGCTGTTTTCAACGAATAAAATACCCTTTGTTATTCCCTGGAAGTTGTGTTTTACCTTATGATTGCTGTCCACACTGTAGCCTTCTGTAGTATGTATTAGCAAAAGTCCAGATGGGTGAAATAAAATTGATAAAAACCACTCAAAACTTTCATCTCAGAAGCAAGTTTTACTTTGAAATATATATCTAAATATTAGGCAGAGGAGGCTCCCAGCCCATATCTGCTTTCAGTTGGAACATATCATGCTGCTTTTCCATACTGTGGGGCTGTCATTCTTTTCTGTATTCATACTGCCACTGGCAAACTGATCATCTAAAAAACAGACGGGGAGGGGGAGGCTTCCATGCTGACTTCTCCACTGATAGAATTGCCAGCAGGAGCATGTTTGATTCAATTAAAGTAAACAAGCATTTATTTATTTATTTATTTATTATTTTTTATTAATCAGTATTTTTTATTATGGTTTTGTGGGGTACAGTTAAGGGTTAGGTGTACAATTACGTTTCATTCAGGCACCCTGTTGATAAGAGGTGTTTTCCCATCCCCTGACAGATATTTGCTACTGTTAATCCCCTCCCCCTCCCTCCCATAGTTTCCCAGTACCGTCAGTCATTTTCTTATAGTATTGCATTGGATGTTCAAGGTACATTATATGAGTGAGAACATGTGATATTCGGGTCTTTGTTTCTGTGAGAGGTCACTCAGTATTATAGACTCTAGTTCCATCCAGGTTGCAGCGAAATTCATGATTTTGTAAACAAGCATTTATTGAGCACAGTCACTGGGCTAAATGCTAGTAAAAAAAAAAAATTAAAGAATGATATAACATGGCCCTAGTCTGTAAGGAGTTCATTCTAGGTGAGGAGGCACAGATGAACTAGCAATTATCTTCTGTTAAAAGGACTGTATTGTGAGTGCTATAGGAAGTACCTCCTGATGCCAAAAATTAAAATAAACAAAACCCCGACACTATTAGCACAGTGAGATACTATTACTCACCCAGCAGAATGGCAAAACCAAAGATATCAAATATTGGAGAGGATTTGGAGAAAGCACTCTCATACGGTACAAATCCTTTGAGGAAAAGTATACCCATTTCTTTTAACATACCCAGTCATTCTGCACCAAAGTATTTACTCAAGATGCAGGAAAAGATATATTCCCCAAATGACTTGTACAAGAATGTTCAAAGCTGCTTTAGGTATTTGAGGACTTTAGGTATATATCACTGAGAGACTGACTCTCAACAGTGGAATATAGCTCAGCAATTAAGAGGAATGTAATATTGATACTCTAAGCAATGTAAATGACCCTTGAACACATTCTGCCTTATAAAAAGTGAAAGAAGCCTTCTACAAATAATTTCATAGGTATGAGGTTTTAGAATAGGCAAATATAATGTACATGGAAAAACATCAGAACAGTGGATGACTCTGGGGGTGTGTAGGTAGGGATTAACTAGAAACAGATACAAAGGAACTTCCCAGAGTGATGGGAAGATTTTTATATCCTGATAGATGTTTGAGCTATATAGACATAAACTGTATGAATCTATATGTGAAATGTTGCATTTCATCGTATATAAATTTTACCTCAAGAGAAAAAATATTGTAAACAAATATGGAACTTCAGTTAATGAAATGTATGAAAAAGTTTTTAGTGGGAAAAGATTTACATCAAAGTGCATCAAAAAGAAGGTGAATTACTGGAAGGATTGAGACATAGGTGGATAGATAGGTATATAATAGAACAAATAGAGTTAAATGTCAATGGTAGAATGACCCAGTGGTGGGATATGTGTACTTGCTGGAAATTTTTTTCAAATTCACTGTATGTTTTAAAAATGCTAAAATAAAAAAGTTGTTATGAATGGAATCAAGTAGAAATGACCCCATTCTTTCCTCCTATGTCAATGAATTTCCTGTGAGAACCTATTTCCATCTCCCTCATTTTTTTCCCTCTTCCATTTCTTCCTTTTCTCATTCTTTTGGTTTCCCTTAATTTACAAATTTGCTTAGCTTTCCTCCACCTTAAAAAAAATTGTCCCTAAACTTGGTATCTGCTCAAAATGCTTTTTTCTCTTTTTTATCAATTCTTTTTTTTTTTTTAATTAGAGTGAAAACGTATCTACATTTTCCAATCTGCTAGCTTCCTTTTCTCACTCTCTTGCAGTTTGGAGTTCTTCCTTATTATTCAATTAAAGCTGCTCTCTCCACAGTTACCAATAACCACCTAATTGCCAAATTCAATGTTCCTTTCTCAGTCCTGTTACATTTAAGGTCACAGCCACAGACCGAGACAGCTGCTTTGGCTCAGAACATTAATATGGTTATAAAATGACATAACCCATTATACTCTGCTTCCTGTGACAGACAAATAAATAGACAGCTAAAAAAGTGCATGGAAGTCACATTGTAAAATGTCTAGAACACATTTTTTCCTGCTTCTCTTCTCTGAATATTTGCCACCGCTGACCATCTGCTAGTGTCTGTGATTCTGCTAGTGTTCTTCCTCCAGTGTCTATGATTTGGATTTCAGTTAACATTCTTTGTTCTCTGTTCCTCCATTTGCTGATCTCCATCAAGTTTTTATTAGTTACTCCTTTTCTTCTTTTTCTTAAAGTCTACTTTTAAATGAATATGTTTCATTATCTTAATGGCATTCACATGTATTTTTTAAAATAGTATAATATGCTAAGAATTAAGTAAAAATTAAAACTCCAGACAAAGCGTGTGTGTGTGTGTGTGTGTGTGTGTGTGTGTGTGTGTGTGTGTTTTATCCATCAGTAGCCCAAGCCTACAGGTTGGGAAATGCCCTAAGGTACTTTTGGATTCAAGACAGCTCTGTTTTCTAAGTCGAGTGATGGCTTTTAAGCTTTCTTTAAGCAATAGGTTACATTTTAAATCTTTGACATGGGACCTCAAGGCATAAAAGACACAGACAAGAGTCACACTACTCTGGTGGTGAAAGGTGGGAGAGGGTCAACAAATCCACTCCTGTTAGGTCTTCTGGAGATCTTCACTGCCACCAAGGTAGGCCTTGAGATTTTTCTTCAGTACTCTGGCATAATACTTCTTAAAATGTGTGTATATTAATTACCTAAGAATTTTATAAAGATGGTTCTGATTCAGTGAGCCTGGGGAAGGACGGGAGTCTGCATTTCTAGCAAGCTCCCAGGTGATGACAGAGCTGACCATACTTACAAGCAAGGCCTGAGATTTTCTCTGTACCAAGTTCAAAAACAAGTTTTGAGCTTATTATATTCTAAACAACGCTGTAATTTTTTTTACCTTCAGAAAGAGTAATATTTGTTTCTTCAGAGATCAAGACAGACATTTTATTCTCCATAATGCATAATTATTCCTCTAATGTGTTTTTAACTTAATTTTGAATATTCCATTTGGAATTGGACATTAGCAAGATAGAATATTAAGGATATTGTATCTCAAATCCTCTTTTAGGAATTAAAGTTAGTAAGTGGGAGAGGAAGAGCCAGAGACAACAAAGCAAAACAAAATCAAAATGACTCAAGGAAACTCAGACAATATTTGGGAGCTGGTAACCTGCAGACTCAATCACAGAAAGACCCTATAGAGAGAGGCACCATGATTATGATAGATGTTTAGTGGCTCCACCTGGATCCAGATATTTCTTCCCTGCCTTACCATGACAACCAAGAGAATCTGTTCTGCAGAGGATTACTCTCAATGCAAATAGACTCCACAAGTCAGAGGTTAGGGCAGGTGTCTACCTGAATAGTGAAATCAGTAGAATTGGTGGATTTTGTACACAGATTGCAGAGCAAAGCCTCTTTCACTTCCTCATCCTAGTAAGGTCGTTCTTCAATTTGAATACCTTCTTCCTCTTCTTTTTATATAACCTTTCCTTTTTTACTGGCAACTCCTTTTCAAATTCTAGGTAGACATCCTCCATATCTGTATCTCCCACTTTGATATTTCTCGTCTTTGTTTCTGCTCCCAAAGTTACTTATTTCTCTCACCCATTTATACACTTATTCATTCATGAAACATAAAGAAAGAGAAAAAAACAGAATTTCTGGAGTGAAGACAGAAAACTCAATGTGCTAGTCCCTAATTTTCCCAGCCTTTTGGGGTCGCATACTTTCCTTAAATTTCTAGAGAAAATGGTGTTGGCCCTCATCCCACATACGTGGGTGTTTAGTGATACCCTGACTCTGATTTTTTAACAGTCCCAAGGCTCTTTCATATACTTGGACAGCACTTGCTCCAAATTCCTTCTTAGTGTTGAATTCTCCATCCTATAACGTCATCTTCCCTCCTGCAGCTGCTGTCCTGTCTCCACACAGCTTTGTTCTAGGGATGGTTACTGCCTCTCCTGTTTCATATGCCGAAGCCCTACAAACACTGGATCTTGCCAAGAGTTGACTTTTACACAAGAGTTAGGGATAATGGAAGGGAACTCCAGAGAGCCAGAAGAGTAAGACTTTGCAGGCATTTTGTCGTTGGTGTCTTTCTCCATGGTCCGTAGCCAGCTAGCACAGGGTCAGGGATCTCCTCTGGCCCAGAGTTTTCCCTTTCCAGCAGTCAGTCCTCAACCACCACTTTCCCCAGCACACTACAAGCAGTGCGATAGAGCTTCTTCTCCTCAGTCTTCTTTTTCCTAACCTTGCACAGGGTGTCTCAGTGGAAAATGACACACTGTTTTTTCTTTGCTCTCCCACCACAACGATCAACATAGAAAACATCTGTGACCAGATGTGCAAAGACTTTCCCCACTAGCAAGCAAGCAATCAGTTTTGCAGTGCACACCAGCTGAGAGCCCTCCAATTCAATTCTAATCCTGGAGACAGTGCCAGATCCCACAGATTGCAGCTCAGTCCCAAAAGCCTGCCCCCCACTTTAGATATCAATCACAAGCCCCAAGTTGCTGTACATGCGCTTTTGACCAAGGGGCTATCAGTTGGCAATTTCATGACTCCCCACTTTGGCCTTGATTACTTTGCTAGAGCAGCTCACAGAACTCAAAAAACACTTGCTCATGTTTAATCATTTATTATAAAGCATACTACAAAGAATGAAGAGATGCATAGGGTGAAGCATGGGGGAAGTGGTACAGAACTTCTGCATCCTGCCTCCAAGGACCTCCATGTGTTCAGCAACATGGAAGCTCTCTGAACCCTGTCCCCAGGGGCCATTGATGGGGACTTCTTTGGATGGCATGACTTAGAAATGTGACTGCATAAAAGGCATATGGCCTAATACGAATAGACTGAGTGGGGAAGCTCAACAAGGCCTGTCTATTCAGATTCTTTCTGTGCAGCATTATTTCCTCCAAGGTATGGAGTGGCACCCCTACAGAAATGAGGGTCTTATAACCTACAATTAAGCAAGGTAGGTCACAGCCAGCTTTAAGACGGAAAGAGAAGATTAGAGTCCTGCCTTGATGAGAAAAAGGAGCAAATGAAGGGTGGGCAGAAGACCAGAGTGAGAGTTGCCACTTTTTGAGGCCTATTTCCTAGGAAAAAGCACCCCCAAGATTATATCAAGAGACTGTATCAGAGGCTATGAGAGGTATACACCAGGAGCTGTGACCAAAACCCAGCATAGGTATCATAATATTAGAGGGGCCTCTCTTTTCATAATCAATAAAGATCTGTCAAGGTATCCTCTTAAAAAGAGAATTTTGCTTTTTCTCTTTACAAAAAAATTCTGTCTATTTAGGGCAATCACCTCAAACTGAATTATAACTTCCTCCCCATGAGGCAATGTGAAAAATGCTATGAAAACACAGTAAAAATGAAAGTTCTGTAGTTATCTGCAACAGAAGTAAATCTTGGAAACACTATATTCAGTGTAAAAAGAAAGTTATAGAAAAACATGCAATTTCATTTTTTTAAAGATTGAAAATTAATGTAGAAACACATTAAATAAACAGTTGTAGGAGACCTGACAATTAAGTTCGTGAACTTGGCACTGTGAACTTTATATTGGCAGTAGTGTACAAACAACTCAGTAAGGTTTCATGGCCATGGTAGATCAGTGTCTCAAGCTGTGTTTGTGTCGATGTGTGGTAGTGTCTTGCTGAATGGCATTCATTATTGTTGTTGCATGTTTTTGTGTGCTGTTGCGAGAGTGTTGGAGCTTGAATTAGAACAATGAACAAACATTAAATTTCTTGTCAAATATGGCGAGAGTGGAAGTGAAATCAGGGACATGTTCATCCAAGTTTATGAGGATAATGCGCTGAAGAAAACAGCAGTGTACAAATGTATTAAACATTTTCCTGAGGAGAAAGAAAGCGTCACTAATGAAGAGAAGTCAGGACAGCCAGTAAGGAACAGAACTGATGAATACATTGCAAAAAGTAGTTGCATTGTGCCTCAAAATAATCGCACAAATAAACATCGACAGAGAAACAGGAAAATCTTAACTGAAAATATTAAGGTGAGAAAGCCTGTGTAAAAATGATCCCAAAGGAGCTCTCACATCACAACAATGCAGCAGCTCACACAACACCGTCTGTAAGGGAGTTTTCAGCCAGTAAATAACGGTATTGAAACACCCTCCCTACCCATCTGATCTGGCCCCAGTGACTTTTTCTTGACCTGAAGATAAAGGAAACATTGAAAGGAAGACATTTAGATGACATACAGAACATCAAGGGTGACATCAAGGATGACAGCTCTGGTGGCCATTCCAGAAAAAGAGTTCCCAAATTGCTTTGACAGGTGGACTAAGCGCTGGTGTCTGTGCATAGTTTCCCACGAAGAGTACTCTGAAGGTGATGGTAATGATATTCAGCAATGAGGTATGTAGTACTTTTTCTAGGATGAGGTTGCGAACTTAATTGTCAGTCCTTATGCAAATGTGATAAAATTATCTTAATGCTTATCTTGAAAAAATACCTTTGAGTTGCAAAGCAGAACAGTATTGTCTCTAGGACTTGGGGGAGGCAGCAGGGTGGTAAGGAGCAGGCACTTCAGTATAATGGGGATGTTCCCATTTAAGACTTGAGTAGGAGTAATGAGCTTTTACTTTATTTTTATGCCTCATAAATGCCACATGTGGCACATAGAGTCTTTGTAAAGTGATACGATGAGGTATGCACAGTTTTCTCTAATTCCACAGATATTCAGTTCGGATTTGGAACAGAGAATGAGAGGAAGCCCCAAGGGAAGGTAACCTTTGAGATACTATTAAATGGCAAATAGACATCTTATCTGTGAGTTCCTCTTGCATCTCAAATTCGGCATGTCTGAAATAAACTCATATTTTATTCCAGATCAATTCAAGCTGACTTCTATCTGACCAAAACCATTCCCCTGAAATATCACAAAAATAACCCTTCTGATAAGTCAAAGCTGTCTATTGCTTGCTGTGGTAAGAGAGCACAACTCCAACAATCTTCGTGATATCTCAGATAAAGGAAACTTTGGGATATTTACTGAGATTCTGAAGTCTGAGGCAAGACAAATTTTCATTGTGGAATCGGGGTGTGGGGAAGGCATGCTTTATGAGGATCTGGTAAAGATTATGATTAATCGTTTAGGATTAGCATCTTGGAACAGATGGCTGTTTGATGCTTTCTATTGAAGACTTGAAGTTCCTTGCAATAAGCAATAAAGTAACTTGCAACGTTTATCATCTTGGTAAGAGTTTCCTCACATTACTAAGGTTTTACTGATGAGGACAGTGGACTAGGATAGTCATGTTAACGTAGAGAGTAGTCTGTGTAGATGGTTTCACTTCTGTTATGCTATGTTATTCAAAGGTAGCAGTATTTATGCAGTAAGGAGAGGGAGATTAAATTTGAAATCAGAAGTTTTGCAGCGGCTTGGTGTTCTACCTTTGACAACTTTGATGATTCACTGAACTTCTTTCAATCTCAATTTTAGTGCCTTTGCAAAGGGTGGACCATATTTCCCCTTAAGGACTGGCTCCAAAATTCCATGGGGAAGGGATATTAGCATAAGTATAGGTTTAAACTGGACCCCATCCAGTTGCCACCTCTACACCAATCAGAAATGTAGCCCAAATGCAGATATGACTCCCAACATAGTGAGATGTGGGCAAGTTACAATGTCTAAGACTTTTTACACAGGCCAAGTATTGTGGCTTATGGTCATAATCCTAACCAACACTTGGGCGGCCGAGGCAAGAAGATCACTTGAGGCCAGGAGTTCAAGACCAGCCTGGGCAACATAGCAAGACTTCATCTTAATAAGTAAATAAATAAATAAATAAATAAATAAATGGAATTTTTATGTAATGATATAAATTGTGGAAGAAAAAAGTTCTTAGTCTACTTACAGCATAATTTAGAACAAAGGCTATTGATCTTAGATTTAAATTCTACCTGGAGTTAAGCATTTCTGCCGACACACTCAGCTTATTCAAAATTAAAATTGACTGAAGTTCTGTGTATCTTGCTTCTTGCTTTTTGTGTGTGTGTGGATGGCTTTAGCATTCAGAATGAAGTAATTCTGCTTCAGTCATGGTTAACGGGAACTGGCGATTCAACTGTTGCAAAACTTTGAAAGTGTTCATTAATTCAGGCTTAATTAATGCAGAGTGACAATTAAACTTTTATGGAGTGTATGTCATCAACATGAATACCATGCATTCATTATACTCCTGAATATTGAGATGAATACAAATGAATTCCAATGACCAAAAAACTTAAAAACCATAAAATTGCCCTACTTGGATAGCTGTGGATATATGCAATATGCCTCATGTTACTGAAAGAGACTTAAAACTACATTTTATAATGTATGATGTAAATACAGATAAAACACTACATTTTTATTAATGGAATGATAGCTTTTGTTCTTGTTTCTTACAAAACTAGCCTCTGGAAAAAAATAGAGATGTTTTTTTAACTTCAATAATCTATATGCCCTTAAAATGTTAGAATTATAGATTCCTGATTTTAAAAATTGTCTGTAATTTCAAGAATATTTAGTGCTTCTTGAATTCAAATATCTGTTCTTTTGTGTTAAACAGAACAGCTGTGCATGCTAGAATCCAAGCCTGCATTAGGTGAATGACTGTAAAATATGTCTGTTCATTTTAAAATTACATAGTTTTATCAAATCTTGGGCTTATACACCAGGTTCCAGCATTCAGCAGAGTCGTTTGCCATGGCAACTGCTACATCCTTTTTTTTGATATATAAAGCTACAGACTAACAAGAAAAAGCCATCATGTTAGATGCTCTTCCAATTCATATATAGCTATATTTTTATAGATGTTTATTGACTATGTGTCCTTCAGAAAGAATGTCTAAAAACTTTTTTTAATTGACACTTATAATCAGTGTAGTGATACTATGCCCTTGATTAAGAATGTTGTACACAATTTTTACAATTGTTTTATTGTGGCAAAATATAAATAATGTAATTTTACCATCTTAACCAGTCAATTCAGTGGCATTAAAAATGTTTGTATTGTTGTGCAGCCATCACCATCATCCATATCCACAATAATTTTCACACCTGTTCAACAATAATTTCCCACCCTCCTTCACTCCAGCCCTGGCAACTATCCTCCTACTTTCTCTATGCTTTTGGTTAGTGTAAGTACCTCATATTAAGTGGAATCATGCAGTATTTCTCTTTGTATAACTGACTGATTTTACTTAGCATAATGTCTTTTGGGTTCATTCATGTCATAGCATATGTCAGAATGTCCTTCCTTCTTAAAGCTGCATAGTATTTCATTGAGTATATATACCACATTTGGCTTATCCATTTATATGTCAAAGGACACTGGGATTGCTTCCACATTTTAGGGATTGTGAAGAATGCTGCTAGGAATATCTATATACAAATATATCCTTGAGATTCTGAATTTAATTCTTGTGGAATTGCTGAATCATATGGTAAGTCTATTTTTAACTTTTTTGAGGAACCACCCTACCATTTTCTATAACAGCTATACAATTTTGTATTCCTATCAACAGTGTCCAAGTGTCCCAATTTCTCTGCATTCTCAGCAACACTTTCTGTTTTTCATTAGCCATCTTAAGGAGTTTGTGATAGTATCTCACTGCAGTTTTGACTTGGATCTCCCTAATGATTAGTGATACCAGCATCTTTTCATGTTCCTTTTTGGTCATTCATATATCTTCCTTGGCAGAATGTCTATTCAAATCCTTTGCTTATTTTTAATAGGAATGTTGTTTTTTTATGCTGAGTTTTAGGAGTTCTATATATATTTGGGGTATTAATCCCTTATCAGATATATGATTGGCAATTATTTTTTCCCATTATCTGGTTGTCTTTACACTCTAACATTGTCTTTTGAAGCAAAAAAATTTTTAAAGTTTCATAAAGTCTACTTTTTCTTCTTTTTTGGTGGTGTATCTAAGAAATCATTGACAAATACAATGGTGTGAAGTTTTCACCCTATGTTTTCTTCTAAAAGTTTTATAGTTTTAGGTCTTACATTTAGGCTTTTGGCTCATGTATTGTTAATTTTTGTATATGTAAGTAAGTGTCCAACTTCATTCTTGCACATGTGACTATCCAATTTTTTTTTTTACCATCTTTTGTTGAAAAGACTCTCGTCTTCCCACTAAATGGTCTTGGCACCTATGTCAAAAATCGTTTGATCAGACATGCAAGGGTTTATTTCTGTGCTTGCTATTCTATTCCATTGGTCTATATGGTTGCCTTTGTGCCAGTAACATACGCTGTTTTGACCACTGTAGCTTTGTTGTAAGATTTAAAATTAGAGTGTGTGAGTCCTCCAGCCTTATTAAAGGACAGAGATAACAGAATATATTTTAAAAACATGATTCAATTATGTATTGCCTAGAAAAGACTGATTAGATTAAAAAATACATATAGATTGAAAGTGAAAGTATCAAAAATATAGTTTATGCCAAAAGTAACCCAAGGAGAGCAGGGATGCCTACATAAGAAAAAAATGGACTCTAAATTTTAAAAAATACTACAAGAGACAAAGAAGGACATTATATAGCGATAAAAATTTCAATACATCAATGATATAATAATTAAAAACATTTATGCACCTAATAACAGACCATCAAAATATCTGAAGAAAACACTGAAAAATTTGAAGAAAGAAACAGACTGCTCTACAATAATAGTTGGAGACTTCAATATGCCACCCTCAATAATGAAGAGAACAACCAGAAGAGAATAAGGAAATACAGGACTTAAACAATACAAATAAAACAGTTTTAGGTTAGATGGTATGTTAGGCCAACAATGAAGTCTCAACTGAGCTAAAAAGATAGGTCTCATGCCAAGTGTCTTCTTGGACCACAAGGAGACGAAGTTAGAAAGCAATAACAGAAGTAGAATTGGAAAATTTACAAATTTGAGAAAATTAAACAATATACTCAAACAACCAATAGATAAAAGAAGAAATCATGAGGAAATTACAACTGCCCAGGGGTACCCGGGGAGGCGCAGGCGGCGGCCCCAGGGGAGACGAGGCCAGAACTCAGCATTTTCGAAGTTCCCAAGGAGAGATGGACCCCGCGATCCCCTCTCAGTGACCAGACTTGCAGTGTTCGTGATCCCCTCCTGCCCATCCACCTGCTTGCTACAGGTGCACGTCCCCGCCCCGTCCCGGGGACGCCCTCTCCCAGGCAGAGTCGCCCAGTCTTTTCGTAAGTTCTGCAGTCTAGCATGGTCCCCATTTGCCCTTCCTCCCCACCCGACCCTAAACCCTGCGCTCCCAAATCTCACTTCTTTTGCTCCTCGCCTATCTTTCCCCCGACCCTGTACCCAGCATGCTTCCCCGCGGGCACTGCAGAGGGGGCCCTAAGCCTCCCCCAAATACACTTAGTTTTTAAAAATGCAAGTCCTTTCGTTTTGTGCGCAGCTGAATAAAAAGAAAGAAAAGAAAAAAGAAAAGAAAAATTACAACAAATGGATGAAAGAAGAGATAAAAAAAATTAGAAAATATTTAGCAATGACTGAAAATAAAAGCTCAACTTACCAAAATTTATGGATGCAGAGAAAGCATCCACACACACAACAGTGTGATCTACACACAAAAATTGACAAATCAGACTTTATTAAAATTGAATATTTCTGTTCTACAAAAGTACTATGGGTGAAGTTTATAGCTATAAATGCATTAAATAACAAGAAAGATGTTAAATTGACCCAAGGGCACATTACTTTATAAATGGAATGTTGTATTTTGTTTAGCTTAATACTCCATTTAGTTGAGGGCCTACCCACTGTTTTTGACAAAAAAGTAAAATAAAAGGCCTGGAATCTGTATTAGTTTCTTTCTAAAACATTTAGTCACCTACGAACACAATGATTTCTACATTACTTTTTATTGCACCATTGTCAGTCAAACAAATACCATCTAGAAGCAGAACAATAAGCCACTTTTTAACATATCTTATAGAAGCCCAGGCAAGATTATCTGAGAAAAATTCATCACAGCAGAATAGACTTACAGGGGAAACTAAAGCATTTTTTGAGAGTTCACACAAGTAGAAAACAATTTTATAACAGAAAAGAAAAATTATTGAGAAATAAAATTGTATTAAAATGTAATAAATAAGATAGTTATGTTGAGTAATGGGCAGCTATGAAGCCCTTTTTAAAATAACTATGTTTAAAAAGACATCCTTTAAAACTTAAATCTGAGAGGGATTCTTGATCTCCTTTCCACAAACAATTGAAGTCACTATTTTTAATCCTCTCTCACCACTCCTAGTCAACATAATACTGGAAGTCTTAGCTACCACAAGTAAGACAAGTTAAAAAAATAAAATGTATACAGATTAAGAAGGAAGACATACAAGGTTTTTTTCATAGTTCACAGGATTATCTATGTGGAAAATATTAAAAATCAGACAAAACAATTCTTGTGACTATTAGGTGATTACAGCAAGGTCTAGTATATAAGGTTAATATAAAAAAGCTAGTTGCTCTCCTATACACCAGCAATGAATAATTGGAATTTGAAATTAATAACACAATACCACTTACTATAGCACCAAAACAAAATGAAATACTTAGGTTCAAATACAATATATACAGAATCTATATGTTAAAAACTACAAAACTCTGATAAAAAAGAAATTAAATAAATGGAGAGATTGTTTGTATTTAAGAATGAAAGTAATCAAATATGGTCAAGGTATCAGTTTTTTCCCAACTTGATCTATAAATTCAATGCAATCCCAATCAAAAATCAAAATCCCAGTAAGCTAGTTTGTGGATATTGAAAAATGATCCCCAAATTTATTTGCAAAGTCAAAAGATCTAAAATAGACATTATAATACTGCTGAAAAACAAAAGTGGAGGACTGATACTAACCCACTTTAAGATATTATAAAGCTATAGTTATTAACACAGCATGGCAAAAACAAAAAAGACAAAAATAAGTGGAACAAAATAGTCCAGAAATAGACCCACAGGAATCCAAACTGATCTTTGGCAAAGAAGCAATGACAATTTAGTGAAGAAGGAAAGACTTTTTCAATGAATGGTATGGAAATAATTGATGTCCATATGCACACAAATAAAGAGAAGAACTTACACCTTCTACAAAATAAACTCAAATGTATCATAGACCTAAATGTGAAATGCAGTACTATAAAACTTCTGGAAGAAAACGTAGGGGAAAATCTATGTGACTTCAAGTTTGGCTATGTGTTTTCAGATTCAGCAACAAAAGCACAATCCACACAGAAAAAAACTGATAAATTACTTTATTAAAATTGAAAGTAGATATTCCACAAAAGGCACTGTTGAGAAAATCAAAAGACAAGTAATACACTAAGAGAAAATATTTGCACACCACACATCTGACAAAAGACTTGTATCAAAAATATACAAATAATTCTTAAAACTCAACAATAAGAAAACAAACATCCCAGTTAAGAACTGGGCAATGGATGTTCAAGGTCCATTATATGAGTGAGAACATGTGATACTCAGATCTTTGTTTCTGTGAGAAGTCACTCAGTATTACAGACTCTAGTTTCATCCAGGTTGCTGCGAAATTCATGATTTTGTTCTTTTTTATGACTGCGTAGTATTCCATCGTGTATATGTACCACATTTTTTTCCCCCAATGTAATACTATAAGAAAATGACTGACGGTACTGGGAAAATATGGGGGCGGAGGAGGGAGATGGGATTAACAGTAGCAAATATCTGTCTGGGGATGGGGAAACACCTCTTATCAACAGGGTGTCTGAATGAAACATAATTGTACACCTAACCCTTAACTGTACCCCACAAAACCATAATAAAAAATATTGATTATGAAAAAAAAAAAAAGAACTGAGCAAAAGATCCGGGCTTGGTGGCTCAGCCTGTAATCCCGTGCCTTTGGGAGGCTGAGGTGAGTGGATTGCCTGAGCCCTGGGTTCGAGATCCGCCTGGGTAGCAAGACCTCATCTCTACAATAAATCAAAAAATTACCCGGGCATGGTAGCACGCGCCTGTAGCTCCAGCTACTCGGAAGGCTGAGGCGGAAGGATCACCGGGGCCCAGCAGGTCGAGGCTGCGGTGGCCGGAGCGGCCACTGCACTCCAGTCTGGGCGACAGAGAGACTCTAACTCAAAAAACA
>NW_007247177.1:445041-487708 GCF_000164805.1 Carlito syrichta | reverse complement strand
GAGTTTTTTTTTTTTTTTTTTTTTTTTAGTTGGCCCAGACTGGAGTGCAGCAGCCGCTCCCGGCCACCGCAGCCTCGACCTGCTGGGCTCCGGCGATACCTTCCGCCTCAGCCTTCCGAGTAGCAGGAATTACAGGCATGCGCTACCACGCCCGGCTGATTTTTTGATTTATTGTAAAGAAGAGGTCTCGCTGCCCAGGCGGGTCTCGAACCCGCGGGCTCAGGCCATCCACTCACCTCAGCCTCCCAAAGGCACGGGATTACAGGCTGAGCCTCCGAACCCGGCAGAATGACTGAAATCTAAAAGATCAACCATACCAAATACTTACAAGAATGTGAAGTAACAGGAACTTTCATTCATTGTCAGTGCAAATGTAAAATGATACTGTCACTTTGGAAGATCGTTTGTGTTTCTTACAAAGCTAAACATAGACTTACCATACAGTTATTTGAGATGGATTTAAAATTTGTGTCCATGCCAAAACCTGAATGTGAATGTTTATAGTAGTTCTACTCATAATCACCAAAAACCGAGAAGCAGCCAGGATGTCCTTCAATAGGTGAATGAATAAATGGTTGTACATCCATACGATGAAATATTATTCAATGATAAACTATCAAGCCATGAAAAAACATGGAGGAGATTTAAATGTATACTGCTAAGTGAAAGAAGCCAGTGTGAACAATTTCTGTCTTCTAATAACCCATAACCCTACTTGTATCATTAAAAAAAAATCAAAGAAATTCCAATGGTGGGGGTCAATCCACGGAACACCTTCCCAGTACTCAAAACTGTTAAGGTCGTCAAAAGCGAGGAAATTGTGAGAAAATTACAGGCAAGACATACTAAAGAGACATGACAACTAAATATAAGTAATGTGGTATTCTGGATGAGATCCTGGAAGAGAAAAGGTCATTAGGTTAAAACTAAGAAATTCTGAATAAATAATGAACTTTAGCTAATAAAAATATATCAATATTGTATGTTGGAGAAAAGAACCATAAGTCATGACATTAACTTTAATCTGTCTAGGAACTGTGAACTAATACAATTAAAAAGTTTGTCCCTCTATCTGTTTAATGCCACATATGAGTGTGTGACACATATGAATGTTGATTTCTTGTTATTTGAGGTAGTTATGCTCTATAAAGCTGCAGTAAACGCTGAGTTAGCAAATACTGAACAATTACTCTTGGGGAAATGCAGGATCAGGTTTCTAACAACCTTTGGTCACAGTGTTTTGTCAACTGATCAACACAAATTTTGTGTGTGTTTGTTTAAAGATATCTTATTTAGTATATGTTTTTGATTCATTAACATTGAATTCATTGCTCATAACATTATAACCCATTCCTGAATGAAGTTTATCTAACAGGTATTTTTTCCAAGAAGCATATTCCAACCTTCTTGCACTTAGAACCACTAGACAGCACTTTTGTGCTAAGTTTGGTAAAAAAAACCCAAATCTCCACTAAAAAGCACAAAGATGTGAGAAATGTCATACTACATATACAACATGACAGCTGAAACAAGAAGGCAGGGTGTCATCTGGTTCTACCTCAGCAGGGAATGCATGTGACAGATGACTCCACATATTTTGTTGCTCTGTGCATGCCTACAAATAACCATGAAAGCCCCAAAAGTATTAATATTTTGAGGTTTACAAATAAATTTTGAGAGGTATGTGAATTTGCAAATATGAAGTTGGTGAATAATGAGGGTCTACTGCATTTCACAGGTCCCAAAGTCTGACTTCCAGAAAACAATTTGTCCCTTGCTCTTTAATGGTCTTTTGAAAAACTGGACATTTGAAAGACCTCCAAACAGTGAGTAGAAGAAAGTAGCAGAACGAGGCACCGTGAGGCCTGTGTTCTGGTCCCTTGTCTCATATTTCCTGGGTAGATAACTCTAAGTCAATCTGTTTCTTTAAATCCCAGGTTGTGTTTGTCCTCCCCATGTACTAAAGATTGAAGGAAGAGAGCATATTTGGAGAAGCACTATTCATACAGGATATTGTAAACCACACAATCTTGTAACTGCATAATCTCAGTGTACCTCTTCTTTACTCAAAATGTATTAGAAACGTCGAAACTGAGACCCAGATATTTTAAGTGATTTCCCCCAAATTAGATAATTGCAATGCTAGAATAACAACAATATCTCACAGTTTTCACTGTGGCAGTAGATCATGCTACTTATTGATAAATTACATTTACTGAGTTTCACGTGAGCAAAAAATTGTATGACTGCCTGTTCTCAAGAAGCCTATAATTGAGAGAGTCTATGCTCAGACTCTTCCCAGATCCATTCTCTGATTTTTGATACTCTGTCAAATTATTGACCTTAGGTTATATTAACTAGTTTAATTAATATATGAGGGGGACCCCACAAAACTCTGGAGTTATCTTTTGGAGGACAGACCCTTGTAGTATAGGCTTCCTCTGCTAGGTAAGTGTTCTAGCAACCCATCGGCATCAGTGTACCAGATAGCATTGTTGTGAGAGGCTGCGTTCAGGTTCAGTAATTTTTTTTTTGGAGAGTCTCTCAACGCATTTGTCCATTTCATGATGGGTGATTTAGAAACACACCTGCCCACACCCTACTTAGTGTTCAGCAGTTTTTGATCAAAAACAGCATGATCCTGGTACTCTGCTCACCTTATTCATGCAGTCTCACCCCAAACAACTATTTTTATTTCCCTGATGAAAAAAATTCTCAAAGGGAAACATTTTGCCCATGTGGAAGAGGTAAATAAAAAATGGCAGAAACACTAAAAGGCATCAAAATTGATGAGTTCAAAAACTATTTTAGCAGTGGAAAAAGTGTCTTGATAGGTGTTTTGCCTCAACTGGAGAGTACTTTGAAGATGATGGAAGTATAAATATGCAAGGATAAATACACAATTTTTACTAAATAAATTCAGAGGTTTTATGGGTCCCTTTCATATCCGAGACAATGTCCATCAGCTAGCTAATATGTTTTAGAAGTTAGCAGTTAGCCATTTTTACCCCTGCTCTGACTATGGGCTCTCTTTCATTTTCATGCAGTACTCCCTGCTTAGGACAAAGACTTGAAAATTCACATTCCAATTCAGATTTCCTTTCTGAGCTCCAAACCCATTCTTCCAACTGTCTACTTGGCATCTCTACTTAGATTTTTAATGAGTATCTCAAATCTAACATATCCCAAACTAAAATTGCAATCTTCACCCTCCACCACCCAAACATACTCGGAAAACCTGGAAGTTCTTAACACTTTTGTTTCCCTTACCACTCACATTCAGTCACCAAGAGCAGTTGATTATATCTCCAAAATATATTTTAAATTAATCCATATCTCTCCATTTCTATGCCAAACACCCCATTCCAAACCCTACCAACTATTGTATAGGACACTGCAGAGTGTTTTAACTGGTCTTCACTCCCATTCTTGTCCTTTTTCTAAGACATTATCCATACAGTGACCTGGGTAATTTTTTTAAGCAAATTATTTCTAGCTTTAAAATATTCAGTAGTGCCCACTATCATGCAAAAAAAAAAAAAGTTCTCAACTCCTGAAGATAATCTTCAAATATTTACCTATATTGGCTCCTGCCTGTCTCCTCAACATCAGCTCTTGCCATTCTTCTCCTTCCTTGTTGTACTTGAGATATCAAGATCTTCCTACGCATGCTCAGATGCCCCATAGTTTCTGCCAACTCAGCACCTGCAAATACACCACTCATTTTGCCTGAAAAATCCTTTCCCAGTCTATTCATCCAGGTAATTCGTGCTTATATTTTAGATTTCAGCTTAAATGTCATTGCTTCAATGAGACCTTATCTGACCCTCCCAATCTAAATTAGACTTTCTGGCTGCATACATGTTCTTTCTTTTTGTAGATTTTATTCCCATTATAATTATAAATTCTTGTTATAATACTTGAGTTATTACCTATTTTTCCCCTGGTCATATATTCCATGTAGAGAAATATTCCCTCACCCCTCCTTTCCATCATGAGTGCTTAACCCTCAATGTCTAACGCAGAACTCATACAGACTCTGAAAATAATTGTTAAATTAATAAATATCCTGACAGATGTAATTATGTAATTATTTAGCTATGACATACATATAATAAAGTACATAAAAATAATCAAGCTTTAGAATATATATTGATTTTTTTTGCAAATGTGTATACTTGTGTAACGACTACCCATATCAAGATAAAAACCTCACACATTTTTATTATGATATTCATTCCTTAACTTGAAATTTTTGGCTAAGAACTCAAGTTGCATAGTATAGTAGTTTAGAATAGGTTTTCAAACTTTATGAGTCAGTGAATCCCTCGGGATCTAGTTAAAATATAGAATCTGATTCATTACATCTGAGGTTGAGTTCTAGACCCTGACAGGTTTCTTGCTGAAGCTATAATTGTACATTATTCAGAGTTTTCCAGGGAAACATATCGAGTAGAATAGATGTATGATAGATGATAGATAGATAGATAGATAGATAAATATATAGAAAAATATTTATTTTGAGAGATTGTCTCGAATGATTAAGAAGGCTGAGAAATCCCACAATTGTCATCCTATAAACTGGAGGCCCAGGAAAGATGGTGGAGTAGTTTTAGTCCAAGCCTAAAGGCCTGAGAACCAGGGGAGCCAATATCGTAAGTCCCAGTTTAACTTGGAAGGCCCAAGAACCAGAAATGCCAATGTCTAATGGAAGAAGAAGATGGATGTCCCAGCTCAAGCAGAAACAGCAAACTTGCTCTTCCTCTGCCTTTTTCTTCTACTCAGGCCCTTAACAAACTGGATAATATCCAGCTGCATTGGTGAGGGCCCTCTTCTTTACTAAGTCTACAGATTCAAATGCTAATCTCATCCAGAAACACTCTCACAGACATACCCAGAAATAATGTTTACCAGTTACCTAGACATTCCTTAGCTCAGTCAAGAAGACACATAGGGTTAACTATCCATGAGCCACACTTTGTGTACCACCCCTTTGAATAAGACAAGGACGGGGGTCAAGTCGTGGCTATAAACCTGGAATGATTAAGTAATCTCTTCATGACTCACTTTTCTTACTGTAAAATAAGAACAATAAAATCTATCTTGTCAGGAATTTTATAAGAAAATGAGACCATACATTACATAGTATTTGGTGTACAACATGGCAAACATCACTATAATTATATCCAGCCATGGGACATTGATAATAGTTAACATCATTCCTATCTGTAGATTTATTTATTTATATTTGTTTATTTATTAAAATGTATTTATTAGAGTCAGGGTCTTACTCTGCCACCCAGGCTGAAGTATAGTAGCACAATCATGGCTCATCGCGGTCGTGACCTCCTGGACCCAGGCTATCCTCTGCCTCTGCCTTCTGAGTAGCTGCGACCACAGATGCATGCCACAAAGCCTGGCTAATTTTAAAAATATTTTTGTAGAGACAGAATCTCACTATGTTGCCTAGGCTGGTCTAGAACTCCTGGACTCAAGCAATCCTCATGCCTTGGCCTCCCAAAGTGCTGGGATTACAGGCATGAGCCACCACACCAGGCCTTATCTACAGATTTAAATGGCCTTTAGAATAACTTCAATCACTAAAACTCTGCAATTCTTTTTTAGAATATCCCCCATTATCTTAGTTCACTCACTTTTTCTACTTAAGAATAAAATGCAAAAAAAAAAACAACCCCCAAACAAAACAAACAAACAACAACAAAAAACAAGGACACTGTTCCATAGAGATGTGAATAAGAATGAAGAAGCATCTTAAAACAATAGTGAAGGAAGTAAGGAATCCAATCAATGAATGTTTACTGGATGTCTTCTCTGAGTCAGGCTTGGTCCCAGCCATGGAAGAACTCACATTCAAGTAGAGAGGCTATAATACTGCATTTTGAGCTGGTAGTATTATAGTTTGCTAGGAAAACTCAAAATTCTAGAAAATTATCTCTATTCAGTTTGATTTGAAATCATTTTATGAAACACGCTCAGTGGAACCAATAATATACTGAAACCCACGTAAAGCTAATTTACTTTTGGTCCTTTGCCTATTTCTGTCAGTTAAACACAAGGTCATAAGGTCTTTTTAATTTTTCCAATTAGGTTAATAGAGGAAGCTTGCTATGGCTTTTAAGGTAAAGTATAAATTCCGTAGGCTGGCAAACAAAGCAATTCACAGATGGAGGACTGCCCTCTTGGTGACCTAATCCCACTCTACAGATCTTTGCTTCTACTTGATCAAGTTCCATCCCCACAAGGGGGCCATTCTTTCTAATACTACTGAGTCTTTGGTCCCCTTGCTTAAGGGACAGTCCCTTTCCTTTAAGTCCTATTTATTCTTTAAGATTCACATTTAGCACCTTCCCCTTCAGAAAATGTTCCCAATCTGGACTTGCTGTAATTCTTTTGTTTGCTTTTGTGTCTATTTATATACTGACCCTCATATTGTGCTCTAATCACTAGTTAATTAGAAAACTTCCCACTAACTAATGATAAGCTTTCTCCCTCAGGTTAATAAATAACAAATTAAAAAAATGTATATATTTAAGGTGTGTGATGGGGTATTTTGATAAATACATTGTGAGTAATGACTACCACAGTTAAGCTGATTAACATATCCATCACTTCATATAGTTGCCATTTTCTTTTTTATGAGAGCATTCAAGATCTACTCTCTTAGCAAATTTCAAGTATGCAAATAGTATTATTAAATATCGGTTTTGGTACACTATATTTTTGTTTTCTTTTGTCTCCATATTTTTTTCTCTAAAATTTTCTTTTTGATTTCTTTTTTGACCCATTGATTGTTTAGGTGTGTGACATTTAATTTGCACATATTTATGAATTTTTCTTTTTCTGCTTGTTACCAATTTTTACTTTCATAGTATTGTGGCCAGAAAACATACTTGATATAATTTGTCTTCTTAAAATTTTAAGACTTTTTTTGTTGCCTTACATATGATCTATCCTAAGGAATTTTCTACGTGCATTTGAAAATGTGCATTCTTCTATAGTTTGATGTAATGTTGTTTACATGTCTGTTAGGTCCATTTAATCTATAGTGTTTTTCAAGTCTTCTCTTTTCTTGATTTTTTTCCTGAATGATCTATACGTTGTTTAAAGTGGAATTGAAGTCCTCTACTATTTTTTATTGCTGTTAATTTCTCCTTTCAGTTCTGTTAATCTTTGTTTTATTTAGGTACATTGATGTTGAGTGTACACATATATGTGTGTGTGTGTTGATCCCTTTTGAAGAGTTGATCCCCTTATCATTATATAATAATCTTATTTTCTCTTGTGAGAAAAATATTTTTTACTTAATTCTTTGTGTGTTATATGTATAATTACCCCTGCTATCTTTCGATCACCAATTACATAGAATATCTTTTTTTATCTCTTTATTTGTGTCCTTAAAACTAAAACAAACCTCTTTAAGGCAGCATATAGCTAAATTTATATATATATGTATATATAAATGTGCATGTGTGTGTGTGTTTGTGTGTGTATATATATATGTTTCCATGTGATTAGTAAGTTTCATATGTTTCCATGTGGTTAGTATCTTTTTATTTCAATTTGATTAATTTCTATTAGCATTTCTTTTTTTTTGAGTTGGAGTCTCACTCTGTCGCCCAGACTGGAGTGCATTGGCCGCTCCTGGCCACTGCAGCCTTGACCTGCTGGGCTCCCGCAATCCTTCTGTCTCAGCCTTCCAAGTAGCTGGAACTACAGGTGCGCGCTACCTCATCTGGCTAATTTTTTGATTTATTGTAGAGATGAGGTCTTGCCAAGTTGCCTGGCCGGTCTCGAACCCGCAGGCTCAGGCAATCCACTCACCTTAGCCTCCAAAAGCGCAGGATTACAGGCTGAGCCACCGAGCCTGGCTTCATTAGCATTTGTTATAAGTCTGATCTGATCTTATGTTGATTTTGAACTTCTTCAATTTTTGCTTCTCTGGGAGTCTTTATCTTTCCTTCATTTTTAAATAATAGCTTTGGCCGGACACATTGGCTCAGCCTGTAATTCCAACACTTTGGGAGACTGAGGTGAGAGGATTGCCTGAGTCTGGGAGTTCGAGACCAGCCTGGGCAACTTGGTGAGCCCTCTTCTCTACAATAAATCACACAAAAAAGCTAACCAGGCATGGTGACATGCGTCTGTAGTTCCAGCTACTTGGAAGGCTGAGGCAGACGAATTGTCTGAGTCCAGCAGGTCAAGGTTGCAGTGGCCGTAAGCATGCTACTGCCCTCCAGCTGGGTAAGTCTTACTCCAACAAGAGTAAGACTCCAACTCAAAAAAAAAAGAATAGTTTCATTGACTATAGCATTTTTGGTTGACAAATTTTTGTTGTTTGTTTTGTTTTTTAGTACTTTGAATACATCATCCCACTTTTTACTGAGCTGAAAGGTTTCTGCTGAAAAATCCACTAATAATCTTATTAGGATTTTCTTGTAGTGATAAATCATTTTTCTTTTGCTGCTTTTAATGTTCTCTCTTTGAGTTTTGAAAGTTTTGATTCTGTGTCTCTGTTAAATTTCTTTTATTTTTAATCTCCTTTGCATTCTATGGACTTATGTTGTTTATTTCCCTCCGAGATGTTCATTTCCCTCTCTAGATTTGGGATGTTTTTTGTTATTATTTCTTTAAATACGTTTTCTGCCCTTTCTCTTTATCTATTCCTCCTGATATTTTTATGATGTGAATATTAGTTTGCATAATGATATCCCATACGTCTTATAAGTTTTCTTTGCTTTTTTACATTCATTTTTAAATACATCTTATTGGATACTATTAAATGACCTGTCTTAGAGCTCACAGATTCTTTCTTGTGCTTCTTTAAGTCTGTTGTTGAAACTCTCTGTAGGATATTTTAGCTCAGTCATTGTGTTCTTCACCTCCAGAATTTTTGTTTGGTTCTTTTATATAGTTTCTATCTTTTTGTTGGACTTCTAGTTTTGTTTATGTATTATTTTCTTGATTTCATTAAGCTGTCTCTCTGTGCTCATATTTAGATCATTAAACTTCTTTAACGTGATTTTTTTCAGGAAGTTTATAGCTCTTCATTTCTTCAAGGCTAATTATTAATGCTTTATTTTGTTCCTTTGGTGGTAATTTGTTTCTTAATTATTCATGATATTTGTGAAATATTATTGTGGCCTATGCATTTGAATAAGTGAGTACCTCTTCCCATCTTTACAGACTAGTTTGGAATTGAAAACCCTTCACCAGTAAACTCAGATATTCTGGGAAGACCAGCTGACAGAGTCCCTGGATGAGTTTGCTGCTGGAATCCTTGTGCAGGCTAGCATGCTACCTGAGCCAACAGGTGGGTGGGCCTGATGCCTGTGTCCACAGGCGCTGGCAAAATGCCTGAATCCATAGGGGCATACCTGGAGCCTGCATCCAATAAGGTAGACCTGGCACCTGAATTGGCATGAGTGGCCTGGCATCTGTATTTATGTGGGATGTCCTGATGCTGAGGTTGTCACTGGGCCTGAGTCCACAGAGGTGGGCCTGGAACATGAGACTGTGAGGGATGGCCTGGTGCTGGAGTAGGCCTGGAGTCTGTATCTACGGGGGCATGCCAAAGTTCTAAGGCTGGAGTTTACCATGGCATTGAGTTTACAGGGCTGCACCAGGTGCTAGAGTCTGTACAAAGTCAAGTACTCATTTCGCTGTCCTTTTCCCACACAAAGGGCCTCTTATACTTCACTGTGTGGGCTTGTGAGAGGAATGATGCAGATAATATCAAACTATTTGTTCTATCCTCTTCAACATGTCTTTTATTATTTCTGTGCTGTACCCAGGTGCCATAATCTTTCATTTAGGTTCCTTAGCTCTTGTAAATGCACTTTTGAGCATGGCTGGTTTTTCAAATTGATGTTTCTGTGAGGGGACGAGTTCTAGAAACTCCTACTATGTCACCTTCACTTGTCACTTCTTTAGGTAGCCTATAAACCTTTTTAAGGATAGGCCTGAATTTTATATTTCTATGCCCCATACAAATGTCAATGGATCACACCCACAGAGCTTTCACAGTAAACTCTGTAGAAAGAGTTAATAAATAAAATTTGTTCTACATGCATAGTGTTAGATGGAAAGATTTAGCATTTATTAATCTTGGGATTTCTGGAAGATAGTAGTGTAGCCAGTTTAGTAGTGTAGCCAGTTGAACTGCATGAGTCCCTGTGTGTGTGAGTGATTGTATGGATGATTTTGCATGTGTTTCTGTGTGTAAGTGGGAGTGTGAGAGGCTGACTGAATGAGGATTTGAAAGCAAGTGGCCTGGGTTGCCCTGATGAAGCTGCTGGTGCCACAGCTTCTCTGCTCAAACCCTAGAGCTTCTTGGAGCACAGAAGCCTGAGTGCCATTTTCTAAAATCCACAGAACTTTTCCCAGGAAAAACTGCTGGAGCAATCGCTGACCTCACCACCACAGTGCTGGGCTGAACACTGGTAGGGAGGGCCGCAAAAGGGAGGGCAGTGAGGAAGCCTAAGGCAGAGTCCCAAGGAAACAGGGAGGCGAGGCCACCCTGAACCTGGATGGGCTCCAGAGCCTTACTATCAGATCCCAAGATCTGGAGACTGTAGTAACTGCTGGAAAGGGAGCTATGGATACTATATGTGGCAGGAACATCAGCCAGCAGAGAAACTGAGCAGACTCTCTAATACCTGGGCAGAGAAATCCTTCAGGGCAGCCTCTGCAGATCAGCAGAACTGCATCTTGAGATCAGGTACTGATCTCTGCGTTGCATTGAGGCTGCTTTTTTGTGACCTCAGAGAATATTTCCCCCAGTGTAGAAAACCTGGTGGGTAACAGCAGATGCAGAACCCCAGAAAATCTACCTCCTGACCTGAGTCAGCTGCTGAGCAACAGAAACAGACAGTGGAACTGAGTGAGAAGGAGGTTGATGAGTGCCTAGCTGTCTCCTCCCTGTCCCTAGCAACAAGCAAACAAGATTGGGAGGGCAGGTTACAGACAGGAAGCCCCATTCCCCCACCACAAACTGTATGCCCTGGGAGTGGTGACCAGGCTGGAAGAAGAAGGAAGGGGGTGAGATTGCAAGAGATGCTGTGTCAAATTGTTTCACCCCGCTTCCTTCACACAGGCATGCACTAGCCACCAATTGCAGGCAACAGGAGATGAAGATTCTAATATCTTAAGATCCAACAATGAAGAGGGAACCCGAAGTAACAGACCTATAGTCATAAACCTGATACAAAAGGGAGCATCCCCCCCACACACAAAGAGATGTACCAAAGCTGAGAACACTTTATCAATGGATTCTTTTGTTGCTATTGTTTTGGGGGGTATGTGTTTGTTTGTTTGATTATCTCATTTGGTTGTTCTGTTTGTTGGTTGGTTTTCTCTTTTATTTCCTCCTTCTATTTCTCTCTCTGTGTTCTTTATCTGCTATTTTCCTTTTTATTTCACTTTCTTCTTTTTCTCTCTTTCTCCTTTTTAAGCTTTTTCCTCTCCCTCTTACCTCTCTTTTCCCTCTTATACCCTGTCTTGGATTCAGGAGTTTGCAAGTGTATTCACTGTAAGGTCATATTGTGCAAAGATGGAGAGCGAGTCCCAACTGGTCCATTCATGAGATAACAAGCATTATGACCTGCTAATAGATTCTGAACCCTTGTAGCCCCTCCCCCATCCCCAGTAAGTGCTCAAAATTGTAAAGGGACAGCACAACACCCCACTCCCAGCCCTACTTCATAATTGAACAAACTTGGAGCCCTAGCTAAAAGAAAGACAAAATGAAGAGCAATATCAAAAGTGACTGCATCTCCATTTTCCACTGAGCAGCAGAATTAAAGAGAAAGATAAGAGAACTCCTACAAATGAAGAAAAACCAACAAAAAAACTCTGGTAACTATCAGAGTCCCAACTAAGAGTCAGTGCTAGAAAGAACAGCTACTGGCACACAAACAATGGCTATCGCCCAGAACAGCAATACCCAGAAGGTAATTATGGAGATTAGAGAATCATTGGATAAAATGAATAAAAATCAAGAAATGCAAGGGCTAAAACTAAATGAAATTGAAATGAAGCTGGACAGACTCAAGAAAGCATATTTGGAAATAACAGAAATAAATAACTCCATTCAAGAAATAAATAAAAAAACTGACAGGCATAGGAAGCAGAATTGACCAAGTAGAAGAAAGAATCTCAAAGTTGGAAGACCAAAATATGGAATTCACCCATCTATTAAAAATATAGACAAAAAAACTTAAGAAGAAAGAAGAAACTCTTCAAGAGATGTGTGATTTTTATCAAGAAACCAAACCTACATCTGATCAGAATACCAGAAATAGAGAAATAGAAAACATTCTGGAACAAAAGTTCCATGAAGTCATTCACAAAAACATTCCTCATCTGACCAGAAAGATGACTGTATACGCACAAGAGATTCAGAGAACCTCTGAAAGACAACCTATGAGAAGATCAACCCCTAGACTCATAGTAATACACTTATACAAAGAAGGCATAAAAGAAAAAGTTCTAAAGACATTCCTAAAAGGAAAAACATCAGACTACCTACCAGGGGAGACCAATAAGAATTACTGCAAACTTGTCTGCAGAAACACTACAGGCCAGAAAGAACTGAACCCTAATGTTTAATGTTCTCAAAGATAAACAATTTCAACCAAGAAATTCCTACCCAGCCTAGCTAAGCTTCATCAGTGATGGAGAATTAAAATCCTTCCCAGACATCCAGTTCTTGAGAGAATATGCTGTTTCCAGACCAGCTCTACAAGAGATGCTAAAAAGGTGCTGTGTACAGAAGAAAAAAGAAACAAAAGAAAGACCATATTATTCAAAAAATCACAAACACAGAAGCAGCAGAACACACAGCATATTTGCAAAAATGGAAAACACACATATGTGAACATGAAAGTGAAATGAAAACAAAATAGACTTATAAGAGCACTATGACAGGGACAAACTCTCACATTTCAATAATCAGTCTGAACATGAATGGACTAAATGCACAACTGAAAAGATATATAATGGTGAACTGTATTTAAAAAACATGAACCAGCAATTTGCTGCCTTTAGTAAACTCATCCTACCACAAAGAACACCCACAGACTCAAAGTTGGAGGATAGAAAACAAACTTTTAGGCAAATGGATCATAAAAGAAAGCAGGAGTTGCGATCTTAATATCAGACAAAACAACCTTTAAGCTAACATAAATTTAAAAAGGTACAGAAGGACACTGCATAATGATAAAAGGTTCAATCCATCAATGAGAAATATTCATCCTAAACATATATGTGCCCAATGTGGGAGCACCAGCTTTTATAAAGCAACTAGGTAAACTAAAAAAAGATATTGACTTTTACACTATCATAGCCAGAGGCTTAAATACTCCACTAACAACCTTAAATAGATCATTAAGGCAAAAAATCAACAAACAGATCTAACACTTGACCAAATAAACTTACTAGATACCTAGAGACACTCCACCCTACAACCACAGAATATACATTCTACTCATCAGCACATGGAAAGTACGCCAAGATAAACCACATCATCAGCCATAAATCAAGCATAAACAAATTTCACAAGATCAAAATACTGCCATGCACCTTCTCAGACCACAGTGGAATAAATAAATTTATAAATAAATATCACCACCAAAAATATTCCCCAAAACTCACAGAGACATGGTCAATAAACAGCATGATGCTGAATGACTCCTGGCTCAACACAGAAATCAAAACAGAAAATTGATATTTGGAAACAAATAAACATGAAGAAATATCTTACCAAATTCTCTGAGATGCCATGAAATCAGTACAGAGGGGAATTTATATCTCTAGAAACCCACATCAGGAAAATGGAAATATCATGAGTTAACAGATTACAAACCATCTAAGGGAGCTGGAAAGACAAGACCATCAAAACCCTAACTTTAGCAGAAGAATCCAGATCACCAAAGTAAAAGCCCAAATATGGGACATAGAAGACAAAAGTATCATAGAAAAAAGATCAACAAAATGAAAAACTGACTCTTTGAAAGGATAGACAAGATTGATGAACCCCCTAGCAAAAATGACAAAGTAAAAGAGAGAAAAAACACAAATAAACACAAAAGATCAAGTCACCACTGATCCTGAAGAAATACAAAAGATTATCAGAGATTACTATACACACCTGTATGGAAACAAATTCAATAACCTAGCCAGGCTCGGTGGCTCAGTCTATAATCCCGCGCCTTTGGGAGGCTGAGGTGAGTGGATTGCCTGAGCCCGCGGGTTTGAGACCCACCTGGGCAGCAAGACCTCATCTCCACAATAAATCAAAAAATCAGCTGGGTGTGGTAGCGCATGCCTGTAATTCCGGCTACTCGGAAGGGTGAGGCGGAAGGATCACCGGAGCCCAGCAGGTCGAGGCTGCGGTGGCCGGAAGCGGCCACTGCACTCCAGTCTGGGTGACAGAGTGAGACTCCAGCTCAAAAAAAAAAATTCAATAACTTAAATGAAACAGAAGGCTTTCTGACATCACAAAACCTCCCAAGGTTGAAACAAGAAGAAATTGAAACCCAACATAGACCAATAAAAACTCAGGAAATTGACTCTGATAAGAGAACTACCTACTCAGTGATTTATTACAGAAACAAAGAACTGAGTACCACATGTTCTCACTCATAAATGGATCCTGAACTTTTATCATAATACTATAAGAAAGGGATTGGCAGTAGCAGGACATTGTCAGGAGAGGGTAGGGGGAGAGGCACATCACATCAATAAGGGTATCTGGTCTCAAACAGTGGGGACTGAAGGGAGACCCAAACTCTATCTGTATGATGACCACTTATATACCTAATCCTGAATTGCACCCCATATCTTTAAAATAAAATAAAACAAAAATTTAACAATCTTATCTTTACATTTAATTAAATTCTACACAAGTTTATGTTGGCAACATACCTTATTAGGAAGAGACACAAAAAATAGAATGGTAATATTTGAGAAGACTGACACTTCCAAAATAAAACAAAATACATCAAAGAAAAATACACATGTGGAGCAAGTTTGGTAAAATAGTCAGCAAAATTAGAAGGACTCTCTAAAATCGCATGCATTGAAAGAGCTAGAGATTTTTTAATTGGGGGTGTGAGTAAGGGTGGATTTCAGTTGTATCAGTGTTTTGGGGTAGAGGCTGGGAATGTCCTAAAAAAAAAAAATGCTGTTTGGCTCTGGTTAAGCCAGAAGAGCTGTTGCGGTAGATAGGATCCAGTAGAAAGCAGACTAATGGGCAGAATGTAAAGCAACACTGTTTTCCTCGAAGTTGTTGAAATGAGACCCCTCTCCCTCCATAAGCACAGTCTAATAATAAATAATGTGTAATTTGTCTTAGTTTCACCTTACTGAGTCATTCATTAACCTCAGATTTAATAGTAAATAATGAGGAGTTTCATATTTTATCACAGAGGCTGGCAAGCAATGACCTGCTGGCCAGATTTAACCGTATCCTCTTTTTGTAAGTAAAATTTTATTAAAATGCAACCATATCCATTTGTTTATATATTTTCTATGGTTGATTTCATACTACAATAGCAGAGTAAGAGTGGAAAAGACTGTATGGCCTATGAAGCCTAAAATAGTGATCTGGCTCTTTTGCTGACCCCTGTTCTAGTCTTACATATTTCTCTTTTCTTTAACAATGCAGACAGGATGGTACAATCCCATAAAAGTGATGAAATAATACTTATGTTCTGGTCCATGCACTATCTGATGTGTTTTTGTCTTTCATATTGTTGACAAATACTCAGTAGTTCATGCAAACTCTCTGCACTACATATAGGGGATTTGTATACACCAGTGTAAGGATAATTCACAGATCAAGCATTTTTAGGGAGTAATTACTAATAGATATCAAAACCTTAATGTGCATATATGCTTAGCCCTAGTGAAGCTAAATCTACATATCTACTCTAAGGAAAGAAATATAAGTACGCAAGAAAATTCAGCCAATAGATCATTTTTATATAAGTGATTTAAAATAATTCAAGTATCCAAGAATAGGAGATTAAATCAGTAATTTGAGTTTGACCCATATCCTGAAACAAATACTGTATATCCATTAACAGATTTTAAAATGATTATTTGTTAACATTAAAATATGATTTATCATAATTGCCATTTCCTACTAGGGAAGGTATCAAACTGGATGGTAATATACTACAGTACTGATAAATGCTATTAGTAGATAGCAAAATTACAGGTGTATCAGTTTTTCCTTTTCTAATATGTTTTCCCATGCTTAATGTGTATAGTTTTTAAAAAGGGGAAAATACCCTATCCCCAACACAAACATATACACGCCAACATTTTTTTTTCTGTGCACATAATGGATAGCCTTGAGGAAAGACAATGTTCACACAGAGTATTTTGAAGTTTGTACCAATCACTCCAACTCCCAAGATTTATACTCTTTAATAACATGCATATTGAATACACACATATAACACATACACGTAAATAAGAAGCAGTAACACTTTCTCTCATATTGCTCTCCCTTCTCTAGAGTTCTGACTCTTATTTTGTATATTTTATTCCCATGTTTGCCACCTACCTCTAACTAAATAAAAGATTGAATAAAACTGTCTTGCTTTATCGTCTATAAACATTTCTGTGCTGAGTGATAAAATCAGATTTCTAATTAGTGTATGTTCTAAATCGTACATGAGTTATTATTTATTTTCTACCATTGAGTGAGATTAATCTCTTGAATTATTGCCTCATTTAACATGCTGATAAAAAACAGTTGATAAATAACTGAAGATAAAGAGTATCTGGGGAAAATAGGGCAGTTGGGGGTAAAAATTTTCTACCTTTTTTAACTGCATCAGCTTCATGAGATGTTCCATAACATTCCATGTTTTCAAAAAATTCCCTGAGATAACACAAGGTGTTCAATTTTCTCATCCCAACTGTTGTGATATTTTTTTAGTGCAAAACAATGTTTTCTTTATGTTTAGTTTCTTAGAAGCCTGTTTTATAAAATATTTATTCCATATATAAGTTTAAAAGGCCTTCTTGAAAGTTCAGGAAATTTTAATCAGATGGTGTTACTTCTCTGCTGCCTCAACTTCTGAACCTTCACTGTTATCTCTGCCATGAAGTTATTGTGAGGATTCAATTCATGTATGTGAGACGTCAAGGGCATCCCTTGACAAGCTATGTCATTCAACGTACAGTAACTAATTTTGTTTCTCCTTTTTTTTTTAAAGCAAATATGTTATCTGGCAAAATAAACACACACACAATGAATACTATGTTGACTAAGAAAACAGTTTTAATCTAAGGTACTTAGTTGGCTTCTAGGGAACAATTTCTAGGTGGTAATTTCAAAGCTAAGACTCAGCTGATTGTCTTCACAATTTTCTAGTTTTCTCTGAGGTAAATGAGGAAAGTCACCAGTCCCTTGCAATAGGCCTGGGAGATTGAAATAAGAAGCAAGTTAGGATTCTAAATAATGTAAGAATATTAGTTTCTGAGAGAATGTCATTTATGTATGCTTTTGAAGGTTGGCATTTTAAAACATCTGCAATAGGATTCCTGCAGGATACTGTCACTAGTGCCTGTTTATTGCAGGAGCAAAGTTGTTTACCAAATTCTGAAATGAAAAACAAGCTGTTCTTGTGCAGGATTTTAGAGAATTGCAGTTCCTCCTTCAGCCTGAACCTCAGATTTTTTCCACCCACATGGAGTTTGGAGAGTCTTACAACATGAAGTTCACAACAGAAACACTAATCACCTCCACACTTTAAAGCCTTGTTTTTCTCCACCACAAAATTATTTAGCTAGGCTGAAGTACTTTTTCTCCTGAACCCAGACCTTATATTCATTTCCTCAATCTCTGCTTGTTAAATGGCTTCTTACAATTTTTGGATAAATATGGGCATGGTTGCATAATACAAAAACCACTCAAATGTTGAACAGAAATTTTTAAAGGGTGGGACCTAAAAGCCTTGTTTTCTTTAAGGTTTGCCTCTTGGTACATAGAGCAAAATGAATTGCCAAGTCAAAAAAAAAAAAAGAAAAGAAAAGAAAAAGAAAAAAGAAAAAAAAGAAAAGAAACACCATCTCTGATTTAGTTATAATTTTTGTGACTTTGAAACTTTTATCAGGTTTAAATTTTATCCTTATATTTTAGACTGATATTTTCATTAGATGAATTAAGTGATGTGTAATATGCCAAGCATATACTATGTAAAAAAGTATTGTCACTCCGGCCTACAAAGTGTCTAACAGTCAAACAGAACACCGTAAATGGTTCTGTAATGCTACCTTTCTTTCCATACGAGACTTATCTATATAGATGAATGTCTATTGAATGAATTCATTCAATAAACATTAATCTATATAGATAAGTCTCGTATGGAAAGAATTTTCAGAAGCAAAGAGTCCTTCACTGGAAAAGAGGTGCCAACAAACATATAAGGAAGAAAACAGATATGATGATTTTAGATTGTCTGAAAAGGAAATGCTTATATGCAAAAGTAAAATGTAAAATATAACGACTATTCCTTATTATGTAATTATTCTTAGATATACATAAATCTACCTGGTATACATTTATTTTTCTAATGTGGAAATTGGACATAAAGGCCGGGTGTGGTGGCTCAATCTATAATCCCAGCACTTTGGGAGGCCGAAGCGAAAGGATTGCCTGAGGCTGGGAGTTCGAGACCAGTCTGTGCAACTTGGTGAGACCTCACCTTTATGATAAATCACACACACACACAAATAGCCAGGCATGGTGGCATGTGTCTGTAGTTTCAGCTACTTGGAAGGTTGAGGTGGATGGATCGTCTAAGCCCAGCAGGTCTAGGTTGAAGTGACTGTGAGCATGCCACTGCACTTCAGCCTGGGCAACAAAGAGTGAGACTCCGACTCAAAAATAAATAAATACCTAAATAAATAAAATGAAGAAATTGGACATATGATTCATGATTTTCTAGGAGCTATTACCGAAGTATGTTCATGTCTACAAACTCATTCTCCAAATGTAGTCCACTCTCCTAAACCTCAGCTTTTTCTAGGTCCCAGCTAATCATCTCCCAAACTATGATGATGATGCCTTCTTTCTGAAACCCTTGAACAGAATTGTTGAGTGTCTACAAAGCCTTTGCCTCCAGCACTGTTAAATCATTAATCACTCTGTACTGTGGTTCATTTGTCCATCTTGTCTTTCTACCAAGAAAGTAAGCACCTCAAGGGAAGAAAAGGTGCCTTATTCACTTTAGTCTATCTTTTTTCCAATCTCAAAGCCTACCATACATCAGAACATTTGTTGACTGACTGAATTAATAAAGGAATGAATATTATACTGAATACATTTTGATAGCATCACATGGATATAGGAAAATATAAATAAATAAATGCCACTTGCCACAAATTGTCGTCATTTGTTCATTCAGCCAGTTACAAATACTGGAGTTTCCAGCATTGAGAGAGATGGATAACAAACCAGAAATAAAGAAATAAGTGTGTATTATACATAGTGATACTTGTATAAAGGCAAAGTGTAGGATGTTAAGAGAGAAAATCATGATGGACTTCTCGGATTGGGTGGACAAAGAAAGCCTCTCTAAGAAGATGATACCTAAGTTTGACTTTGAAGA
Source organism: Carlito syrichta (assembly GCF_000164805.1). Classification (NCBI taxonomy): domain Eukaryota; kingdom Metazoa; phylum Chordata; class Mammalia; order Primates; family Tarsiidae; genus Carlito; species Carlito syrichta. The sequence goes on along the minus strand of NW_007247177.1, from coordinate 468,062 downwards.
AAGAGACTGATCAAGCATGTAAAATTGGAGTAGGGAGAGTTGGGCAGAACATGAGTAGCTAGTGAAGGGTGGTGACAAAATGCAAATTTCAGTTATGATGTAGGGATAAATGGGTGATACTTGGTTTGATGATACTTAGATTGAATACGGAAAGTACGGGAGCGGGAGAAGAGAAGGATTATATAAAATTAGTTTGGTTTTATCAACTGGGTACATAGAGATACCATTTTCTAAAATAAGGACCCCTGGGATCACAGTAGATTAGGGTAGATTGGGATACAGAAAGTTCGGTTTGAGACGCATTAAGATTTTGATGAGGCTTCTAAGTAGCAATGCCAAGTTGATGGAATGGGAGTTCAAAGGCAATGGCTGGGCTAGAGACAGTAATTTTCAAGTTATTGACATGTAGAGGGCTCAAGACTAAGCCCTAAGGCAGAAGCATACTTGAGCTTAAACATGGATGATAGCCCATATGCCTAAGTATCTTCTTTCTGTTGCACACTGTGCTAGGTGCCTAAAATATATCAATTATCCTTACTCAGTGTGGTTTTACAAAGGAGAGCTCATTATTATCTTTACAAATTCGGAAGTGGACTCTATATTGTGGTTCATTGGCTCATCTTTCTACCAAGACAAGTAAGCAGTTAGAGGGTAGGAAATGCGCCTCCTTCACCATAGTTTATCTTTCTTCCTTTTTTATCTTTTAGAATGGTAAAGTAACTAGTTCAAGTCCACACTGCTGGTAAATGCCAGAACTGGGAATTGTGCACAAGTCTGTTTTGGTCCAAAACACACATGTCTGTGAGCACAGTGTTCTGTCCTTCGAGCTTGTGTTTGATATTCTCTTTGTGCCAGGTACTTTCATGTACATAATCTCACTGAATCCTTATAACAATTCTACAGGAACATATTATGATCCCAGTCTTGCTGCTTAATAAATCATAGTCACACAGGCCCAGAGATTTGTCTCAGTTGTGGTGGCTAGTTCTGGGGGAATCAGGATTCACACTTATGTCCTCCCTTCTTCCCCCTCCTTCCACCCCAGTATGTCCCATTACCTCTCTGGCATTGAGAGGAGAATATTAAGATCTTGCAGGTGCATGTTTGAAATAGTGGGTGCCTGAGCTGGAGACTGATGTAAATATTTCCTTGTGGTTCAGTGATTCAGAAAAATCCTAAGAATTTGTAGGTTAGGATAACAGGGGAAAGCTTTACAAATTCCTTGTCTAAGAAGCAGTGGAATTGTCAGAATTCTTATTCCTTGAATGACACTAAAAATGGAATATTTATAGAGATCAATAGATAAAAGAATCCAGTATCTGGGTTTTAGTATTCTGTAAAATGAGAAGTTTGGATTCAGTAGTCCTAATGTTTCCTCCACCCTGCTTTAAAACATATACAATTCATTTAGCTCTTATATACTTCCTCAATTTACTGAAAAAGATATTCTGCTCCAATATGTACATAGATCCTGCAGATGAGCACCAGATCAACCACAAAACAGCCACACGAATCAGGATTATCAGACCTTATGTGAAAACTACCCTAATTTTCAGGTGACTCTATTCTTTTCGCCTGCTCAGAACATAATGTACTGATGAGATGCATACAGAGTTATGCAACTAATTTAAACTGTAATTATGGTTAATTTTTCCTCCTATTATTGCAGAAGCAATGCTGAAGTTCAGAAGACATGACTTCAGCCTGTGTCTATGCCCTAGTTCTGCAAATTTCCAGCTCTGTAATATGGTCAGGGATTTTGCTTAAAGGCAGGTTTAATTACCCTAGAAGGCCTCAAAGATCTGTCAGATGGCAGACATTTGTTCCCTTTTCACTCAAAACAGCACAGAGGGATTAAAAAAGGAGAGAGAGAAGGCTTAATATTATAGACAGTTACTACCTAGCAGGACAGATAGATAATAAACTTGACTTCTTTTTAGCTGAACTGTAAAAATCATATAATCTCTCCCTTGACAGAGATTCACCAAATCAGTCTGGCAGTCTTTGGATAGTCTTGAGCCTAGAGTTACTGGCAAGGATAAATAAAAATTGCATGTGACTGTGATTGATCTATTGACCCTCATTCCAAAGCCTTGCTCAGAGAGGGAAGATACTTTTATCAAGGAAAAAACATGCAGCTTTTCAAGGATCATTTTCCGGTAGAAAGACCCTGATGCTGATGAAGTCTGAGGCTTCTGCAGAGGTATGCCAAGGAGACATTAGAAAAGAAACTATATTTTAAAGTATAATTGAGGTTGGAATTTAAAAGGACTGAGACACACATTAATACTTTGCTTGGGTACATAGCTTGTTAAATTACTTTATCTCTGTATTGAGGATACCACATCTATGTACCATAATTTTCACTGTGGTTTTGGACGTAGAGTTGGGAAGACATGCAAGGCCTCCCTTTGAAGGCTTAAGCCAAGCTGACAGACAACTAATATGCAGACTGCTAAGAGACAGATTTTTTATGTTGTGAAATAATATGCTTATGGTGGTTTCTGAAGGTAATCGCTGATTAATCTGCATAGGCACTTGAACTGTTTTAGGCATCAGCACGTGTTGATCTTTCATGACTTCAGCTTTCATACAAGTTCCATTCTTAATCACCTTTGGTTTCATATTAAATATCCACAGGCATGGGCACTGCTATGTCAGTTTCATCATCTATATGAATACTTGTCATTTAAATCTTAATGAATGCACTCAAGAGGGAAATCTTACACGGCACATGGACTCCTGTTAATAGCTAATGTTTATGGGAATGGTGCTGTTATTATGCAGAATGGAGTTTAAGGAAATCTGATACTGTTTCATAGATAGTAAATGGTGGAGCCATTACCACCTGGAGCCTGGAAGTGGGTATGTCTGAATCTCCTGCCTTTAACCACGAGGTTACCATGTTTTCCACACAAATGTAGATTTGATCTCTACATCAGGATAAATCAAACACTCTCTCAATTTTCTTCCTGCTTCAATTTTAATAACATATTTATTTAGTGAATATTATGTGGGACATAAATGTAGGTGGAATTCTCTTAAAACCCTTCAATGAGGCATTCTTCCTCTGCCCCATCAAGGCTGCTCTCAATAATGACATTAATTGCCTCCGTACTGCTAAGACAAAGGTCATTTCTTAGTTCTCATGTGACTTTAATTTGAAAGTAGCATTTAGCATAGTTGGTTTCTCCATACTCCTTAATACACTTTTTTCACTTGGTTGTGAGGACACCACACACCCCTGATTTTCTTCTTAACTCATTGGTCACCTGTCAGTCTCCTGTGCTGCCTCTCCTTCTTGCCAACCACAGAAGTTAGAATTTGCCTCTCTTCTCTCCTATATCTCCTCACCCAAAGAGTGTGTACATACCACTTATATGTGAAACAGTTCCATATTTTAGCTTCCAACCTAAGCCTCTTTCCTGAACTTTAGACTTGATTATTCATCTGTGTGCTTGACATCTCCACTTGGATGTCAAGGCTCAGTGCCAAGTCCAAAATGACTCTCTTCACTCCAAACTCGTAGGCCTCACTATCTCAATCAATGGCAACTCCTTCCTTCAGTCACCCAGGCCTTGAAGCAATCTTCTTATATTCTCATTTTCTGCATATGAACCATCAGAAAATCATAATGGTTCTACTTACAAATATGCCCAGAATTCAAGCACTTTTCACTCCTTCCCCTGTAGTCACTTTGGCCCAAGAAGTCATCATCGCCCACCTTCTTACAAATCTTATAAAACGTTTCATACCATGTTATCCATCTGCCAAATCTTGGCAAAATTGTTTATTTCTCATAGTGTGAAAACAAGACCATTGCATAGACCTGTGTTATCTACCTCTTCCTTCTCATTCCTGAATCAGTTCTTTTTCCTTCTCATCTACTACTCCCTTTGCTCATTAGTCACCTTGCACCAGCCATACTAGCCTCTGGACTGTCTTCCAACACATGGATATGTCCTTATCTTAGGATGTTTGCTTCTTTTTTTTTTAGTTGGAGTCTCACTCCATCACCCAGGCCAGAGTGCAGTGGCATGCTCACAGCCACCCCAGTGTAGACTTGCTGGGCTCCGGCGATCCTTCCGTCTCAGCCTTCCAAGTAGCTGGAACTACAGGTATGCGCTACCATGTCCAGCTAACTTTTGATTTATTGTAGAGATGAGGTCTCTCCAAGTTACCAGGGCTGATCTCAAACCCCTGGGTTCAGGCAATTCCCTCACCTCCACCTCCCAAAGTGCTGGGATGACAGACTTGAACCACCATGCCCAGCCTGCTCCTCTTCTTGACACGCTCTTTCCCCCCGACATCTTCTTGACTTTTCCCCTCATCTTCTTTACTTTCTTGTCAAATCTCATCTTCTTACTTCTAATCTTCCTTGTTTTGTTCTATAATGATGTTTTGTTCCACAGTACTATCATCTTTACTATGCCATGCGATATAGTTTTGTTTAAAGAAGTTTATGTCTTGTTCTCACTTGTGAGGTAAACACTGGGCACACATGGGTACAAGGATGGAAACAACAACTGCCTGGGACTGCTAAAAGGGAAAAGGAGAGAGAGAGTCATTGGATGCCATGCTCACCACCGGGGGAAGCGAACTCAGTAGAAGCCCAAATCTGACCATCACAAAATACACCTATGTAACAAACCTGCACATGTATCCCTTGAATCTAAAGTAAAATTAAAATCATAAAAAAAGAAGTGCATGCTTCATTGCCTAAGATCCTCAAGAGCTGGCATTTTTAAGTTGTTATTATTGCTTACTAATGTTGTCAGGTACCTGAAACAGGTGAGCTAAATGAATAACTGTTCACTTATAAAGTAATTATATACTGGCACTATGTAAGTACTCAATAAGAGCTATGCATCATTACTTAACTTACAATTTTTGAATCTTACCCCCAAGAAATCTATGGAAGTTAATTTATTTTTAAAAAGCAATTTTTTGGGGAAAATACACAGTATTAAAGTACACCAGTAGTACGTTACTGTTTGTTAACCAGAAGATTGGCCACTGTTAGGGTGTCAAAATAGGAGACATTTATCAAAGCTCCCCACATATCTACCTCCACCTGTTTTCCTCTCTTTACAGTGCTCTCATTTCATCACACTGGGAACTTGATGAGATTGTATGCTCCTCATCATTTTGTCACCAAGAGTACTTCTCATAAAATGGGGTGATAGTCTTAATTCCTAAAGAAGATATAAAATACGAATGAGGCTTAGTTTTGTCTCCACTTCCAAAGCCATTCACTGTTTAAAGGAAAATTAAGTAGGGACTATGGGTTGTACAAAGGAACTGTGGAGAAGGAAGGGGTCTCCCCTTCTGTGCAGAATTTATTCTGCTTTGATAATCAGTTCACCTTTTATTGAGACCAGCCCCTAAAACCAGCATTTAAGAGAGCAAATAGACAAATATATGGGGCATTGTTGTTTACAACTTCATCTGTATTTCACTCAATATGTATCTTTTATATGTAGATTTACATTACTATGTGTGTTTGAAAAAACCATCTTGAAATAAGATGAGCAGCAAACCATTCTAAGCAAGATGGAAATGATGCTTTTTGGCAGTAGGGAGTTCTCTAATGACATAGAAAATGGCCATGTCTCCTTAAAGAGGCTTCATAGCTTCCTTGAATCTATCACCCTTTGGCAAGTGAACTCATCTTTCTGTTAACTGCCTGTCATCTAGTCACAACTGAAATATCAATTGAGATTTAAATTTTGGAAGCTGTTTATATTCTGAGGAGCATAAAAGTAGTTGCCACCTGTCTGGTAATGCGAAGAGAATTTAACCCAAATTTAATAGATGCAAATGCGTCTAAGTTAGTTGAGGAGAACTTTTTTTCATGTGAATCCTATCACCATAGTAACTACAGTATAGAAAAGTTGTCCTGTGTTCTCATTAGTACAGACACCTAAGAGCAAAATTAATGTATTATTATTTGTGTGTCGATAACGAACATCAACAACTCAAGAAAGCATTGTGCTTAATTATGAGTAGGTTTTTTTTTAGTGAATATTGAAACTTTTTTACCTTTCTACTAAGTTTTATTCGATAAATTTTAGTGAAGTATCCATTAATATAAGGCACAGAGTTGAGAAGGATTTCATATAATTTTACTTATTCATTTTAATTTAATACACATTTTTGAGTTCCTACCATGTTCCAGGAATCTTATCAGGTGCTGAGGATGCAGTGATGAGGGACATGGTCCCTCCACTCAAGAAACTGACAGTTTAGTGAGACACTGAGCACAGTTTAAATAATTGTAATACAATGTAGTATTTCACCAATAGAAGCATATCCAAGATATTGCTGTAGTTCATGGGAAAAAGAAATTAACCTAGATGTCAAAGATGGCTTCATGGACAAGGATAAATATGATTACAGTTTGAAGATGCTGTGGGGGTCTCTTGTCAAGGATAGAAAAAGAGTTTTGTTTTGTTTTGGAGGGTTGCCTTTCTGCTTTGAAAAATAGCATGTGACGAAGCAAAAAAGGGAAGAGAGAAGAAAGAAAAAGAAAGATAGAAAGAAAGAAAGGAAGGAAGAAAAAGAAAGGAAGAGAAAGAAAGAAAGAAAGAAAGAAAGAAAGAAAGAAAGAAAGAAAGAAAGAAAGGAGAAAGAGGAGAAAGAAAAGGAGAAAGAGGAAGGAGAGCTATAGATATACAAACTAAAAGTTACAGTAATGCAATACTCACAGTGGTACAGAACAATGTTCATTGCATAGCAATTATATGAAACAGTGTTTCAGACACCTTGATGTACCCAGAAAAGAGTGAGTTGTATACCATTTTTCACTCTTGTATTTTAGGGTAAGAGATGTGGAAAGGATTATTTTAAAAGGTCAGGCAGAATAGTGTAGGGCTATAATAGTCAGAAATGTAAATTGCAATGGGACTAGGCTTTCTGTTGCAACTTGGAAGTCAACTATGAACTACAAGGATAGATGATGCTGGTATATAGGGGTAGAATGTTAGTATTTGCTTAAGTCTAGGCCCTCAATCTAGTATAGGTCCTTTATCTAGTCTAGGCCCTTGATCTTTCGAATCCCAAAGAGCCTTTCTGCCTACCTTACACACACATACACACAAAGACATCGTATTCAGTCATGAGCTCTTCTAAGCACAGGAATTTCTTGTCAGCTTCCACACTGCTGTCTTCTCTTTATTAACTATCTGGCATTCTGTATATTCTTGCTCTTAAATCTTACCCCTCATTCTTTTCTTGTCACATTTGGATGTGGTAGTTGATACATTTCATGACTAACCTCAGAGAGCTCCAAGACTACCAGCTATGATTCGTGTTTTATGTGCCATGGCTAGCTCCAGGAGATACTACACTGGAAATAGGAATTCTGGAAGCTATGCTAGAGCCCAGCAGTCATTGATCAAAGAATAACATGATGCAGGAAGGTCACATACTATTTTGTACTTTCTTGCAAAGATTGTTTGGTATAGTCTCATCTTCTCCTTCTATCTTTCCTATCTTTTAAATTAAGTTTTATGATAACTTAAAAAGAAAAAAAAAAACCTCTCCCACAAAACTTAGTAAATCAAAAACTCTGGAAGTATTTCCAGACATGCATTTTGATGCACTAAATACACTGCAGGTGACTCTAATGCTCATAGAACACAATAACCCAACTTAACTTCCATGATACGCCAACTGTTAAAATAATTTTTCAACCACCAAGACTGAGATCCAAATCAATATATCTCTACTTTGATTTCACGTTTGAATCACCAAGAGTTTAAACATAAAATATACCAATGTCCCTGGTTCACTTTAGACCTGTTAAACTCTGCAGCATGAGTTCTGGATTTAATACTTTAAAGAGCTTAATATGCAGCCAGGATTGAGAACCACTTTTTACCACTTATTACTCATATTTATAGAGCAGTCTGTCAATTAGATGGGGAAATAATGTAAGCTGACTTTTCAGGTAGGTCAGATAGAGACGTGGGCACTTGATAGGGTCAGAATAAACATTTTATTTTATTTTTCTTTATTTCAATAGCTTTAGGGGGCAAAATAGTTTTTGGCTACATGGTTGCATATAATGACGAAGAAATCTGGTCTTTAAGTGTACCCACCACTCCCAACTGTGCACATTGTACTCCAAAAGTGATTTTTCATTCCTCCACCTCTTCCCTCTCCTCCTTTGCCCTCCTCTGAGTCTCCAATGTCCATTATATCGTTCTCTGTGCCTTTTGCAGATTCTTGATTTAGCTTACACTTTTGAGAACATGTGGTGTTTGGTCTATTTCTGTGTTATTTCACTTAGAATATTGTTCTCCAATTCCATTCAAGTTGCTGCAAAATACACGACTTCATTCTTTTTGATGGCTGAATAGTATTCCAGAGTGTATATATACCACATTTTCATTATCCTCTGATGGTTGATGGGCATTTAGATTGATTCAACATCTTTGCAATGGTGTATTGTGCTGCAATGAACATGTGAGTGCAAGTGTCTTTTTTATATAGCAAACTGTGTTCCTTTGGGTAGATATTTAGTAGTGGAAGTGCTGGAGCAAATGGTAGATCTACTTTTAGTTGTCTGAGAAATTTCCATACCAATTTCCATAGTGGTTGTACTAGTTTATACTCCCAACAACAGTGTAGAAGCATTCCCCTTTTCACCACTTCTGCATCAGCAACTATTATTTTTTAATTTCTTAGTAATGACCATTCTGACTGGTGTAAAGTGGTATCTCTTTGACATTTTAATTTGCGTTTCCCTGATTATGAGTGATGTTCAGCATTTTTTATTACATTTGTTACTATCTGTTATAGTATATAGATATCTGTTCATCTCATTTGCTCACTTTTTAATGAGGTCATTTGCTTTTTTCTTGATTTGTTTGAGCACTTTGTAGATTCTGGATGTTGGTCTTCTATCAGATGTATAGTTTGTGAATATCTTCTCCCATTTTGTAGGCTTCCTGTTTGCTCTGTTGATTATTTCTTTTGATGTACAGAAGTTTTTTGGTTTAATTAAGTCCCACTTGTTTATTTTTGGTTTTGTTGCATTTACTTTGGGGGTTTTAGCCGTAAATTCTTTGCCTCAGCCAGTGTCCATAGAGTTTTTCCTAGGTCTTCTTTTAGGATTTTTTGTTTCAGGTCTGACATTTAAGTTTTTAATTCAATTTAATTTTTGTATCTAGTGAGGGGTAGAAATCAAGTTTCATTTTTCTGCATGTAGCTATTCAGTCTTCCCTGTACCGTATATTGAATAGTGTGTCTTTTCCCCAGTGTATGTTTTTTGTCTGATTTGTCAAAGATCAGATTGTTTTAAGTATTTGGGTTTATTTCTCGATTTTCCATTCTATTCCATTGGTCCATGTATTTGCTCTTGTACCAGTATCATGCTGTTTTGGTTACTACAGACTTCTAGTATAATTTGAAGTCAGGTAATGTGATGTCTCCAGCTTTGTTCTTTTTGCTTAGGATTGCTTTTGCTATTTTGGTTCCATATGAATTTTAAGATTGTTTTACTAATTCTCTGAAAAATGACACTGGTAGTTTGATAGGGATTACATTAAATCTGTAGATTACTTTGGGTATAATGATCATTTTAACAATGTTGATTCTATCAAATGCCTTTTCTGCATCTATTGAAGTTATTACATGATTTTTGTTTTTAATTCTGTTTATGTGGTGGATCCTGTTTATAAACTTGTATATCTTGAATTGCACTTGATCTCTGGGATAAAACTCACTTGATCATGGTGCATTTTTCTTTCTTTTTCTTTTTTTGTGTGTGTGCTGTTGGATTTGGTTTGCTAATATTTTGTTGTGGATTTTCACATCCATGTTTATCAGAGATATTGATCTGTAGTTTTCTTTTTTGTTGTGTCTTTTTCTGTCTTTGGTATTTAGATGATACTGGCTTTGTAAAATGAGTTAGGGAGAATTCTCTCCTCTTTAATTTTATAAAATAACTTCAGTAAAATTGGTACCAGTTCTTCTTTGAAAGTCTGGTAGTATTCAGCTGTAAGTCTGTAAAGCCCTGCATTTTGTGTGTTGGGGAGGGGAGGGAAGACTTTTAATTACTGTTTAAATCTCATTGCTCATTATTGGTCTGTTTAGTGTTTCTGTTTCTTTCTAATTCAAGGTTGGGGTTTTATGTTTCCAAAAATGTATTCATTTCTCCTAGATTATCTAGTTTGTTTGTATAAGGGTCATAATAATCTTGGATGATCTTTTGTATTTCCATTGTGTAAGAAACATTCTGATGGTTCATTTTCAAAGCCAGTCTAAGCAGGCTGGCAGATGTAGCAATCTTCAGTCACCAGCTCTTGGCGGGCTCCTAAACAATCAGGAGATGGAAACAGGCTATGAAACAGGCAGGCTCCTAAAGAATCAGGAGATGAAAACAACAGGCTATTCTTAAGAAAATAGAGACTTAATCAGGGAAGGGAACCAGGGATAACCTTATAAGGAAAAAAAAATGATACTTAGGTAACATCAGGGAAGACTGTTCATTCCAAAGTACTCAATGAGGAATCAGGGGAGGGATTTTCATGCCAGGGGATAAATTGCTTGCTGTAGCTGCCTCAAGTGTACTTGCTTGCCAGACACCTGATCTTGCAAGACCACCATTAAAGTCTCTTTTCTGTTATACTCCATGCTTCTATGTCCATCCTTTGATTTTGGGCAGGTGAGTTTGTTTCTCATATGTTGTATCAGTTGTCATGTCTCCATTTTCATTTCTTATTGAGCTAATTTGAATCTTCCCTCTTCATTTCTTAATTAACCAAATAGAGGTCTATCAATTTTGTTTATCTTTTCAAAGAATCAGCTTTTGTTTCATTGATCCTTTGTATTATTTATTTATTTTAGATCTGTCCTAATTTTCATTAGTTATTTTCTTCTGCTAGCTTTGGGTTTGGTTTGTTTAGGTTTTTCTAGTTCCTTGGGGTATGACTTCAGAGCTTTCAGTCTTTAAGGTAGGACTTAAGCACTATAGATTGCCCTATTAGCACAGCTTTGACTGTGTCCCAGTGGCTCCGATAACTTGTTTCATTGTTGTCATTCATTTCAAGGAATTTTTAATTTCCATCTTGATTTCATTTTTGACCCAAGGGTCATTAGGAGCATATGTTTAACTTCCATATTTTTGTTTGGTTTTTTGAGTCTTTTACAAAATTAATTTCTAGTTTTATTTCACTGTGGTCTAAGAAGGTGCTGGATATGGTTTTATATTTTTAGAAAATTTATTGAGATCTGATTTGATCCCTACCATATGGTCTACCTCAGAGAATGTTTCATGTGCTGATGAGAAAAATGCATATTTTGTAGTTGTGGGGTGGAATGTTCTGTAGATCTGTTTCATTTACTCTAGGGTTCAGTTTAACTCCAATGTTTCTTTGCTCACATTTGCCTTGGTAATCTCTCTATTACTGTTGGTGGAATGTTGAAGTATATTATTAGTATTGTAATGTTGTCTATTTCTTTCTTTTTTTTTTTTTTAGGTCTAGTAGAATTTGTTTTATAAAGCTGGGGCTCCAGTGTTAGGTGCATATATATTTATAATTGTCACGTCTTCTTGTTGAATTGATCCATTGATCATTACATAATAATCAGCTTTGTCATTTTTTACTGTTGATAATTTCAAGTCCATTATCTGACTGAAAATGGCTAATACTATTGGCAGTAGAGGGAAATTGTTGGGGAGGGGTATGGAATTGGCAGTTGAGGAAAACAGCTAGGGGAGGCAGGGGCATACCTCATCAACAAGGATACCTGCATAATCAACATTTGTATACCTAACTCTAAATTGTACTCCACATTTTTATAATAATTAAAAATAGATCAATTAATTTTAGAAAGAAAAATTAAAAAAAAAAAAGAAAATGGCTTCTCCTGCTTGATTTGGTTCCCATTTGCATTGAATACTTCCCCCCCACCTCTTTACCTTGAGTCTATTGGAGACTTTGTGTGTTAAATTGGTCACTTAAAGAAAGTAGATACTTGGCATTTGTTTTTGTATCCATTTTACCAGTCTATATCTCTTTAGTCAGACACTGAGACCATTTATATTCAGGATTGATAATAATATGTAAGGTAGTATTCCATGCATCATGCTAATTGTGATTTGGTTTGCTTGTTTATTTACTTAATCTATTGTGTTGGTGCTCCATTAGCCCTGTGAATTTTATGAGAGCTAGGGTTTTTTTTACTGGTGTATTTTGACCTTTTGTTTCAGTATTTGAAATGCTTTGAATTCTTTCATGTAGAGTCGTTCTAATGGTAACAAGTTCCCTCAGCATTTGTTTGTCTTAGAAAGACTTCATTTCTCCTTCATTTATGAACCTGAGTTTTACTGGATACAAAATCTTTGGTTGATTATTACTGTTGCCTGGGATATTGAAGATGGGGCCCCAATCCTTTCTGGTTTGTAGAGTTTTCTTTGAAAAGCCTGTTGTTAATCTGATAGGCTTATCTTTGTAAGTTATTTGATGCTTTTTTCTCACTGCTCTTAAAATTATTTCCTTCACATTAACTTTGCATAACCTGATAATTATAAGTCTTGGGAATGACCTTTTTGCAATAAATCTTCTGGAAGTTCATGAGGCTTCTTGTATTTGAATTTTTAAATTTCTGTCAAGGCCAGGGAAGTTTTTCTTAATTCTTCCCTCAAATAGGTTTTTCAAACCTGTTGTTTTTTCTTCTTTCTCAGAAACACCTCTGATTTTTAGGTGTGTAGTTTTTATGTAGTCTCACATTTGTTGGAGACTTTGTTCCATTCTCTTAATTATTTTTTCTTTATTGTCTCATTGGGTTAATTCCAAAGCATTGTCTTCAAGTTCTGAGATGATACTTTCTTCCCCTTATTCTAGTCTACCGTTAAAACTTTCCACTTTGCTGGGCTCGGTGGCTCAGCCTGTAATCCTGCGCCTTTGGGAGGCTGAGGTGAGTGGATTGCCTGAGCCCGTGGGTTCGAGACCTGCCTGGGCAGGTGAGACCTCATCTCTACAATAAAATCCAAAAATTAGCCGGGCGTGGTAGCGCGCATCTGTAATTCCGGCTACATGGAAGGCTGAGGCGGAAGGATTGCCGGAGACCAGCAGGTCGAGGCTGCGGTAGCTGGGAGCGGCCACTGCACTGCAGTCTGGGCGACAGAGTGAGACTCCAACTCAAATCCCGCCCCCCCCCCAAACTTTCCACTTCATTTTGTACTTTCCTAGTTGATTCTTTCACTTCCAAATTTTTTTCTTTTTTTTTTTTTTGGTGTTTATCTCTTTTGATAATTTTTCATTGATGTTCTGAATACTTTTTTTAAAAAATTTCTTTATGTTGGTTTTAAACTTTTTCCTGTATCTAAATGAGCAATTTTATAACCAACCTTTTGAATTCTACCCTTGGAATTTTGAGATTTTATTTTGTTTGGAGTCCATTGCTGAAGAGTTAGTTTGGTCTTTGGTAGATGTTGTTGAACTCTGTTTTTTCATGTCAGAATTAGTTTTCAGGTTCCTTCTCATTTGGGTAGACTAATTATTTTTATTTGAAGTTGATAGGGGAATGATGTAAACACTGTCAGGTTCCCTTTTTTAACATATAGCCTTGATGTGGTGAGTTTTTAAATTTCCAGCTGTGACTGTCTGTGCTGGATACCTGCACAGGCTCAAGGCATCCTGAGTGCTTGGGGTGGCTTGGCTAGAGGTGTTAACTGTGGTTCTGGGATCAGACTTCCCCCAAAACTGAGGTATTATATTTTATGATGGACTATGCTATTGACCTCTAGCCAGGAGATGGTGCTTATGGTAGAGAGCCAGCTGTGATAGTGGTTGTGGGCTTTCTGCTTGGCATGTCTTGTTCTAAGGAAGCACCCTGCCAACCTAGGCTTTAGGTAGGGCTATGGGGATTACTCAAATTCTCTGTTTTGAGCCTTTTGGGGGGGCATGGGGAAAAGGAGCTCAAACTTCCCACCTGTGTGCTTGATTGCCTACCCAGTGGGAATTGGGAGGGAGTCCTCAGCTGCTGGGGTAATGCTGTTGTGCAAAGGGGGCACAAAAAGAATTCACTTTGTGAGCGAAAGGTTGCTATGTCAACCAGTACCACTCAACTCTCCCACCGTAGGTTCAGACACTTTGTGTTCCAAATATCAAAATGCAGCTAGCCTCAGGTGTTCTCATGCCAGCCTGCCCCAATCAGAAACTCTCTGCCACTGCAGAGTTTGCCCTTGGGGCCCATTTTCTCCCAGGCCAGTTAGAAAGCAACTGCCAGCATTGGTTGAGTTATTGGGATGTGGTGGCTCCAGTTACTTAGGGCTTTTTTTTTTTCTTGTACCACTGTGGGTAAGGTAGTTTTCAAGTCTGCGGCAGGAACAGAGGATGCCTGAATTCCCCTCATGCATCTTCCCCACTGTGTTTGAAGACTGCTTGGTGTCTGGGCTGTGAGGTAAGTAAGAGTCTGGCTAGTTCCAACCCAGGTCAATTGATTTTTCTCTTCTTAATTTGCAAGATAAAATGATCAAGAAACACATCCATCACAAATGGTATTAAATAATTGGAAGGACGAGTGGATGGTTTTATGGACAGATGGATGGATGGGTAGATGGGTAGATAGACAGAATTCCAATAAGTCGAGATCAAGATAGAGGGCATTTGAGTTGGAGGTCATATGGATACAGGAAAGCCCTTGGGAAACTTTACAGAGTCAAAATGTTCAGTATGTGGAAAAAGCATAGGTAAATTGTGATTCCTTTTCTTCAGAGTGTTGTCCTCAAATCTGCAGCATTCGCTTCTCATTCTTGTTAGAAATGCAGAAACTTAGACTCCTCTCCAGACATTCTACGTTAGAGTATGTATTTTAACAAAACCCTGGTGATACCTGTGCTTGTACAATAGCTAAAAATAAAAATATGAAGTCAGATTGAGCAAAAATTTGAATGTAGGCTAATGATATCCAGTGGGCAATTCTATAGACTGAATGTCTGCACTTCTCCCCAATTCACATGATAAACTCTTAATCTCCAATGCAATGATATTAAGAGGTGTGGCCTATGGGAAGTGTTTAGTTATGAAGGTAGAACCCTTATGAATTGGATTAGAGCCCCTCTCAAAAAGATCTTAGAGAGCTGCCTCACTCCTTCCACCGTGTGAGCACACACCATTTATAAACCAGAAAGCAGCTATTTTTTAGTCACCAAGTCTATAGACACCTTGATCTTGGACTTTCCAGCTTCTTGAACTGTGAGAAGTAAATTTCTGTTGTTCATAAGCCACCCAATGTATGGGAATTTGTTACAGCAGCCCAATGGACTCAAACAAGAAATAACATTGTTATATATCAGGCAGTATGTTACGTGGGTGCTGCCCTTCTGGTAAATATATAAGGTGTTTAATAGACTATGTAGAGCCAGGCTCGGTGGCTCAGCCTGTAATCCCGTGCCTTGGGAGGCTGAGGTGAGTGGATTGCCTGAGCCCGTGGGTTCGTGACCCACCTGGGCAACTTGGTGAGACCTCATCTCTACAATAAATCAAAAAACTAGTCGGGTGTGGTAGCGCGCACCTGTAGTTCCAACTACTCGGAAGACTGAGGCGGAAGGATCGCCGGAGCCCAGCAGGTTGAGGCTGCGGCAGCCGGGAGCGGCCACTACACTCCAGTCTGGGCGATGGAGTGAGACTCCGACTCAAAAAAAATTAAAAAACAAATAAACTATGTAGAACAATGGAACTAACTTTTATTAAGGATGTAAAAAATTGTTTATAGATCTAATTCTTCTTTCCAGACAGTGTAACTTTGGGAAGTCGTTTAAATGTTGGGTTTCTTTTTCTGGAAATCTTGGTGCTGAACTATGACAACTAATTTTTTTTTAACACTAAAGTACTAATTAAACACAATCATCACAAATGTATATTTACTTGTGAATTAATGATAACGGGCATGGTCCCTAAATCCTTGAACTTTTTATAGAGTTTCACATTGTCAATTCATTCTGCATGCTAGTCCATTACAATTTAAGTTTTCCTATTTCATTAGCCAGATTGTAACTTAAATTTTGTTGCTCAAATAGAAACGATTTAAATTCAATAAGACATTTATTACATAATGTGCTAGCCAAATGTCATCTAGTTATTTAAAATATACTTAATGAAGTTTGTCATCCAAGTGATTATTACAGTATGTTGCTTAAACTAGAAAACATGCAAATCATCTTTTAACATGAAATTATGGCAAATAGATGTATCTTCTTACATACATTTAATTAAAAATTTTTATTCCTCTAGATATTAACTGATCCAAATATATCTGTTTTTATATAATTCAAGATTGTTATTTATATAACTGCCAAAACAACCTGGATCCAAAACCCAGATTTTATGTTTACTAGTCAAGTGAATTTAAGTAAGATTCACAAATTTCTAAGTCTCTTTTTTATCCATAAAGAAGGGGTGTTACTTCCTACTTTATAGAATTGAGTACTAAATAAAATATACGTAACATATCTAGCATACATAGTAGACAAAAGAGCAAAGAGATTATTATCATTATCATCATTATCATACAAAATTAAAGCTAAACAAAGCTGTTGCCAAATCCAAGTAAAATAACCAAGGCCAGCCATGGAGGCTCAAGCCTATAATCCCAGTACTTTGGGAGGCCAGGGTGAAAGCATTGCCTGAGCCCATGAGTTCGAGACCACCTTGGGAAACTAGGCGAGACCTCATCTCAATGATAAATCAAAAAATTAACCAGGCATGGTGGTGCATGCCTGAAGTTTTAGCTACTTGGAAGGCTGAGGTGGAAGGATCGCCGGAGCCCAGCAGGTCGAGGCTGTGGTGGCCATGAGCATGCCACTGCACTCCAGCCTGGGTGACAGAGTGAGACTCTGACTCAAAATAAATAAACAAATACATACATACATACATACATAAAATAACCAACTCATGCTGTTTAAAATACAATTTTTGGTATGTTTGTATGTTTGTGTGTGTGTTTCATTCAATTTATTCTTTATTAATTACTTATATTGAATACTTAAGAAATATTGGTTGATTTATTATTCAATTCGATATTTTATAAATCCTTGAGCTCATTACCCCATAGTGATATTTATAAAGTTGTATTTCCCACTGTAAATAAAAAACACTATAGTGTTTTGCAATTTGAATTTTCATATAATGGTTTTTCACAAAGCAAAATACAGCTAGTACCAATGAACTGTTTTTACTTCTAATTATAATTTCCAGTTTCTAATTCATATGCACTGAAAAATGCCTCACTACAATTACTTTATTCCTAACACCTGTCCTGAATTACTTTCTCATTCTCAGTGAATGGATGAGAGACATAATCTTTCTCTTTTTTTTTTTTTTTTTACCAAATCACCCCTTTCTTCTGAAGTCAACAATTCCTTCTTGGGGAATAAGAATCTCATTGCTGTCCTCCATCATTACAATGAGAAAGTGTAGAGAAGTCAAATTGGAAAATAAACACTTTAACTTCTAGAATGCAATCATTATAAACATAGGCAGATTAAAACTGGGTGAAAATACAAAAGCCTAATCAATTACCTGTTTAACAGGAAAGATGATGTCATTTATCTTGTGCTCATGCATTCTGTTTCAGAGAGATACCCAAAATTAACTAATAGCAAGTTATTAATTTTGGTCAAATAAAAACTCATGCTATTTGCTTACTCATACATCACACATTATTTAACTTTTGAGCCTTTCCTATAATGCAAAATAACTAGTCTAAGCTGTTGGGAAGTGGGTCGGTTTTGGAGGGAGTGAGCTAAAAATATAAGATCAAGTCACTTTCTAGTCTTGTGGTAGAAAAAGTCATACAAGTAGAGAAAGGCATATCAAATGAAAGGATACTTATAACAAAGAAGCAATACAACTTGATAACCATGTGATGACAGACTAACGGTTTCTGTTTGATCTGGCTGCAGCTTAGTGTTTATATATAGAATTGAGGAAGATGAGGCTTCTAGGGCAACTTACCACCAGGTTGTGCAACCCCTTAAATCACTCACAGTTAAAAGGCACAGCTTTCAAGTATAGGCTTTAATAATTAGTAATCAGAAGAAACGACCTTGTATCATTAAGTACAGAAAGAACCTTATCTGCCTTCCTGCAGACAAAGCAACTGCCCGCTCCCTATCATTTGTAAAACTTAATACATATTTAAGTTATACACAAGCTCAGGCAAACTTCAAACCTTTGTCTCTACATATAGCCTGAAATAATCCTGAGCTTTTTATTATTTAATAGTTCATTGCCTTGTCTGTAATGCCTATAATTATATTTCTAGAATTTAGTGTTTTTTGCCCTCCACATTATTCTGATCTACAGAGACTATAGATTGGCATTTGAGAAATACTATCATATATAATATATATATAACACACACCACACAAACTTACACACATGGTTTGAATAGATAATTGTCAAAAATATAAAATTATATCCAAATTCTTATAAATAAATAATTTTTTAAAGAAAATATTTAATAATAATGCCTATAAGAGATGCATCTCCCAAGAATTTTATGTCTCTCACTTCAAATATTATAGTATCCACTAATTCTTAGGCATATGCAAGCATTTGACAATCTTCTGATTAAATCTTTCTTTTCTTCTCCTTTTGGTTGGATCTAAATCAAAATATTGACAGAAACAATTTCAGAAGGGAAAATGGAAAAGTACACAGGACAGTCAAAGTTGCATGCATGTCTGTGCATTTGCACGATTTATATTCTATTTGACTTCTGGAGTGCAAAATAAATAAGAATTCCAAGCACCTTTTTACTCTGAACTATAATTTGGACAAAACAGAGAAAACAGATTTTACCGTATAAAGCGGTAATGTTTTATTTGGTAATATTTTATGTTATCATGTAATCATTCACTATATAATTGCATAGACTTCTGTAATAACTTCTCCAGGACAAAAAAGTAATTACTGAATCAGAGTAAGAGCACCTGATCCTTAAGTATACTTAAGAATAAACACATTAATTCTTTGTTATATATCTATATTCATCCATCCATTTGTTCTTTCCACAAACACATCACCAGTTTCTTTCCACAAACACATCACTAGGTCTATTTCATACAGGTAATGAAATAGACCATCGAGGTCAGAAAGTGATATATAGAAAATATTTGATTCAAGAGAACTCTTCCAAGGAAGAGTATGCGCGACAAGAGCATAGCTTGGTTATAACTACAAGAGTGTCTGGATTCCCACTGAAGCATTGCCACTCCCTACTAAAAATAAGACAACATGCATCACACACAAAGAAATAAGTATTCGCAGTGATAGATATGTTCATTAGCTTGATTTAGTCACTCATAATGTATGCCTATATCAGACATCACATTGTACCCCATAAATATATACAATTATGACTTGTCATTTAAAAATTGGGATAAAAATAAAAGCAAGAAAACAAAAGCAGACAAAAGACATGGAACTAGATATGAAGTGATCTTGGACAACTGGTTCAACTCCTCTTTTCTCTGTTTCCTTGTCTGTTGCATCAGAAAAAAACCATTAATTTATAGTTATTAGGGGGATAAAACAGGATATTGCACTTGAAAGTGGTCTGTAAGTGTTCAAGCATTCCTTCTGCTCCTGTTCCATCCTTAAAATTGGTATTTGGGGGTAAAAGGGACCAAACTTGATCAGGCCTTAGATATTTACTAAGTTACCCTTTGTAGGACAAACTGAAATGTAGTGCTATTTTGGTGAAAGTAGACAGGTGTGCAGCCTTGTGATGAAGGACACACAGATGACAATAATTCCTATTATGGTGGAAAGTAAGTATTCAGAAGGCAACGTGGAAGCAGAAGGCAAGGGATGAGTTTATCCAACCTTTTATTTCTTTGCCAATAGCCACTCGGGAGACCTATCTGTTTGTCAGTGCATTCATTGAAAAAATGCATAAAATCCTCCTTCAGACATAACAAAAGCATGAACAAAATCAGTATTCTGGCAGTATTAGTGGCATTCGGCTTGACAAGCTGCGTGGGAAGCTACTTGTCACGGCCCTATGATAATGAAAATGGCTCTCTTCACATTACAAAGATATTACTTATCTCCTATAGTTTGAAAAGCTATAAAAATTCGTACACTTTTTCTATTTTCATTCTAGTCTTCAGCATACCATTTAAGTGCGTGACATTTTGTTTCTGCTATTCTTGCCAGAATATATGAAAGGACGTGTGGGTTGCTGTTGCGTTTTGTCTTAGGAACAAGTCAAAACGTGGCTGCCTATAACTTTAAAAGACTTCCCAAAACTTCAGACTTTTTAGTTGCGATTATTGACCATTTTTTCCTGCCGCCTAGAGACAATTATAATAAATCAGGTATTTGCTGGGACAGTGATAAGAAGGCTTCCAGGTATCAGACTTCTGTGAGAGCATAGTCTCCCCATGGACAGGGGTTAAAAGGGCATCTACTAGTTTATTTGAAAGTAAGCAGTCTCAGAAACAAAGTATAGTTAATGTTGTTTGAAAGCAAGATCAAAGGAATGGACCCAGGAAAGAGACTTTACACTTAGTGCCTTTTGGAGTATTTTGCTCTTTTAGATGAAGGCTTTTTGTTTCATGTGGCTAAATTGGCTGTATGAGTACAGAAGTGCTTTTTTTTTTTTTTTAAAGAATATCATTTAACTCAATGAATCCCAGGTGATGTTCAAAAAAACCCCTACTGTTTCTTAATGTCCCAACCTGTGAAAAACATTGGCAAAAATGAATACATAGGCAAATAAAATTTTTAAATGATATTTAAAAGCAGTAAGTCATATTTAAGTCTACTCCTTTCCTGCATGAAAAGTAAACTGACTCACGAATGAACTAAGCTTTACTAAAGTAGCTACACTTATTAGATGCTCATTAAGTACCAGGTGGCTCAATACTTTATGTATCATTTGATGAGGACATAGAAACTCAGGACAGAAACTAATATGCTGCTTAGAGTCATCACTAGTCCAATAGCAGACTAGGATTTGAATCCACATCCCTCTGACAACAGACAAAACTACAGCATGATACTAGCATCTATAGGAATTTAACAGAAGATTATAGCATATCTTGTTAGCATTATTTTCATACCATAAACTTTTTTAAACAGTAAGTTACATAGGCAATATAAGTACTTTCAAGTTGTTAACTTTAGTTAAGATTTTTAAGTTTATGCTGGTAGCTAGACATGCATACATACATATGTATGATATAACAAATACTAATAAAACTTACATTCCTTTGCAATACACCCAGGTGCCCTTCTTTCTTTCACAGAGATAGTGACTATCAGGTATACTATGTAGTGCTACAGTCCATTGTTATATTTTAAACCCATAATCAACTAAAGCATATTTTTGCATGTGCATTTGGTAATGTTTTCATAAATACCCTATGTTTTTATGCTTTGTTTTGCAACATCCTTTTAAAATTTTTATTTCACCTTATATTTCTGATATTTACCCATATATGTGTGTGTGTAAATAATTTTGAGAAATACTGAGTTTAATTATTTTAACTGTTTATAGTTAGTACTGCATGGTGTAAACACTCCACTAAACTTTTTTCATTTTCTTATTGATAGCCCTTTTTTCCCCCAATTACAAGCAGTTGCAATGAATATCTATGTATGCATTTTCTTGTTCATCTTTGTGTTTCTCTAATGCATGTAACTTAGAAGCAGAATCATTAGTTCAGAGTATAAGCACATTTTAAAATTTACTAGATACTGCTAAAATGTTCTTCCAAAAAACTGTGTAAATGTATACTGCTGCCATTATTTGATAAACTGATGACTGTGATATAATTCCTTGAGTTTTTTTAAAGCTCTCTTTAGTGTGTATGTAAAGACCTAGGGATTGAAAGGGTTATGTGGCCCTTATATGGTAAAATTTAAAGAAATTATTGACAGTTTTTCGATGTGGTTGAAACCTTTTATGTTCCTATCAGGAGTGTATGGGAATCCTAATTTCTCCATATTCTTTCTTAATTCCTCACGACATATCAGTCGTGAGATATGTCAGTAATGTATAATGATATTAAAATGTGATTTTGAATTGCATTTTTTGATGGCAGATGATTTGAGCATCTTTTGTGTATTTTTTTTTTTTTTTTTGAGTTGGAGTCTCACTCTGTCGCCTAGACTGGAGTGCAGTGGCCGCTCCCGGCCAACGCAGCTTAGACCTGCTGGGCTCCGGCGATCCTTCCGCCTCAGCCTTCCCAGTAGCTGGAATTACAGGCATGCGCCACCACGCCAGGCTGATTTTTTGATTTATTGTAGAGATGAGGTCTTGCTGCCCAGGCGGGTCTCGAACCCACGGGCTCAGGCAATCCACCCTCCTCAGCCTCCCAAAGGCGCGGGATTACAAGCTGAGCCACTGCGCCCGGCTTGCAGGAATCTTATTACAGATAATGTGTAGTCCCCCCAGACCCGAACTTACTGTTTCTAGGCTTTTGGAGGAAAGGAAACAGAGGTTGGTTGGTTGGTTGTTGGTAGGCTGGTTGGTTGGTTGGTTTTAAAGTGTCTATAAATCCCTCAGGAGGTGGGTTGGGTTCCCAGGGTCAGAAGACAGGGCTTGATGCAACTTCCCCAAACTCGCTCATTTGGGCCCTTCCATGAACTCTGGGACCACAGTGGGTAGTGGAGAGTGTGTTTTATTAAAAGCCAACATTCTGCAAATCCTAATACTTCCCCTAAAGCAATTTCTCAGCTAGGAGAGAGGTGAGTAGTGAGGAAAACCTAATTTTCCTCGTTAGACCCAGTATGGCCATGAGGCCTGGCTACGTTTGTTTCAGGAGCTATGTCTAAGTTTGTGTCTGATAAACAGCACTTGTAGTGTTACTACACATATAGGGGAAAGCCAGCTTTAAAACCCCACACACAGCTGGGTGCAGTGACTCATGTTTGTAATCCCAGCACTTTGGGAGGCTGAGGTGGGAACACTGCTTGAGTTCAGGAGTTCAAGATCAGCCTTGGCAACATAGCAAGATCCCGTTGCTAAAAAAAAAAAAAAAAAAAAAAAAAAAA